>NW_011888980.1:2994713-3034840 GCF_000151845.1 Pteropus vampyrus
AGAGAATTGAGAGAAGACATATTTACCTTTCTAGACGTAGTTTTATTTCTTTTCTTAAAGTACACAGCACCCTTCCCTGGGGATAAAGGATATAAAGCTTTTTACCTGCTATCCGGTGATAAAGATAATCAAGATGGGTTTGTGTGGGGTTTCTAAAAAGTTCAACACTCTTCTCAACTTATATGGTAATAAGATGGTAATAAGATTCTGCCTGCATTTGAATTGAATGTATCTTATTTCTGTGACCAAGTCTAAAGTTGCTTCTGACACTTCCATGCCATTCCTGCTTTTCTTGAAAGCAGATGTGGAATTGTAGTAGACACTGAGTCTTTCTTTTTATTATTAATATCTAAGTTTTAGTGATCATGGAGAAATGTACATTGGACAAAATGGCAGCAGGGAGCAGAGTGATCAGAGAGAAACTTTTTCCAAAGTTTAAACATGTGCTTAAACATAACTTTGACTCTGGAATCTAAGTTAACACATCAGGGTCTTCAATTTACAAATTTTTTCCTGGTCAAAAAACAAAATGTCTAATAAGCTAATGTGTACTCAGTGGCCATATTAAAGTTCTCATAAATCATTTATAGGATGCAAAGTAAACATGCCTGGCTCTTTGTATTTTAGTTCCTTGGCAGAAAGCTCCATTTCAGCTGGCCTCATGTCAGCCTGGGTGTTTTCCCCAAACACTCAAGTTCTTCCTTCTAATGGGATCTTATTTTATTTTTGAAACAAATATCTGACTCTCTGTCCTCTGTACAGCTAAACATGTGACTTACATGCACAATTTTGAAATGTGCTCTGCTATCACTGGCAGCATGATGACTTATTGCTCATAAGCCAGAGAATAAACACATGCTCTCTTTACCTAGAAAGAGCCTTTCATAGATACATTTTCAAGGAATCATGGACCCATTTTCAAAGATCAGTTTCAATTCTGTGGACACAACATCATATGGCTAAGAGCAGAAGATGGCCAACTACAGCAGTGCTTGCTTTTGTATGGCTCGTGACCTAAAAATGGTTTTAACATTTTAAAATTATTTTCAGAAATCAAAAGGAGGATAGTATTTAATGATCTATGAAAATTATATAAAATTCAAATTTTAGGGTTTATAAGTAAAGTTTTACAGGCTCATAGCCACTCCCACTTGTTTAAGTAATCTCTACAGTTGCTTTTGCCTGCATTGGTGGAGTTTAGTCTTCTGGAAGAGCCCTTCACAAAAAGTCCACTGAACTCTAGTTTAAAGCGTGGGCTTTGAGTCAGAATTTTTTGGTTTGAATTCTGGCTCTGCCACTTACAGTGTGAAATTTGTCAGTGTTTCTAGTCTATAAAATATTTTCTTATCTGTAAAATATGGTCCGCTTTATTGTTTTCTTGTAAGAATTAAATGACATCAGGTTTGGGCTTCTCCAGTTTCTTCATTCCCTCTAGATGTCACTTTTCTGGTTGAAAGAATTCAAAGAAGAGACTTCACAAGGTTTTGGATTCAGCTGGTATTTAGATTCAGTGGACAGCCATTTGGATTTGGTTTTCCATCAGCTCAACTCTATAAGAAATACTTTTAGCACTCTCAGAAAAGCCATGCATTTCTTCCATGCCTGTAGATGGGAAATCTAAAGTTTGAGCTTATATTCTATAGCTTTAACTCATCCTGTGAATTCAGAAGCAATCCACTAGGCCTCTGGTCTTGACATTCCTCCCCTTGGGCAGCCACTGCCCAGTTCCTGAGGATTCATCTGCTGGATGCGTGCTGTCTCAGCAACCACAGGCACTGGTTTGGTCAGGTTCATCAATGGGCTGATTCCCAACTCTCCTCCATCACAGATGGGAATCTCACTTCCTTGTGCCCATCTCAGTGTGATAGTCACACTTCTTTCATGGTACTCTTTAGTACGAAGTTATCAGGTGTGGTTGTTTGCTTATACATAACAATAATACAGTTTGGTAAAAGAAAAAACACTTGTTAGAAGGATACTGGGTGGCAAACAAAACTGAAGGAAGAAATAAGAGCTGCCCCTCCAGGCTGCCAGAAGTAGAAGTTGTGGGGAATTTACAAGCACAGAACTGCCTGTAAGATGCTGCTTTCAAATGACTCACCCTCATCACTGTTGCCCCTGTGACTTGGCATAAGCTTTGAGGATTTGGGAGAATGACTCTGATGGGCCACTCATGTGATCAGGAGGGAGGCTCTTGTCATTGAAATCCTCCAGAATCACATTGGGTGAGGTGGAATGCCTTTTTATCTCAAATACGGATGTCAGCCTCACTCCAACCTTTAATTGTTTTTTTTTGGTGATGGTGAGTGGAATGAGAGAGAGGAGGAAGGGAGATATTACTAAAATTTTCTCTAAACTTCAGTTTCCTGAACTATAAAATCCAGATAATATTACTCATTTTTCTTTGTTACAGAGATTAATGAAATAATATATACAATGAATGTGCAATGAAAGACCGGGGGTTATTATCCTAATTATTGTTCTCTGCATCAGTTCTTTTCTATGACAATGTTTTCTCATCAAAAGCTGTGCTTTAAGAACCCAGGACTCATAATCTAGAACTCTATTCTTATTTCCCGCCATAGACCACAACAGAAATGGCACTCAAGGATCAAGGGATTAGATCAATGAAATAGTTCACTATTCTTTAAAAAAATTGTCAAACAACTGTCAAAGCTGTGTGTAGACCAGATTAATAGGTGTTTTCTGACCTATTTATGTGTTAGATTGACATCTCTTTTCGGACAAAGCTGAGCCTTTATTTTCTAAAGTTTAATTCAACCAGTACTTCCTAGGCATCTATCATAAGCAAAGCTCTATGGGGGGTAGAGGTGGAGAAGAAATACAGAAAGAATTCTTTATTAGTAAGAGTGAAGAGGTTGTACCTTTATTACAAAGCAGTGTCAGTGTGAGAGGAGAGGTGGTAGCCTAAAGCAACTGGAAGGCAGCTGACTGGAGGAGTGGGAGTTATTTGGCTGCAGAGACTGGTTACATTACAGTACACTAATAGCCTGTTCTATCTGAATTCAGTAGTATTGAGAAGATGCTATTGTGCTGTGTCTGTTGACATAAAGCAGCTTAAGTATGTTTTAGTAATGTAGCCTGAGTATATTTACCAGACGAATAATAGGTAGAAAAAAAAAGAGATACTAAATTAGTTGCCTATCACATGTTTAAGGAGTCTTGACTTCAGTCCCCATCCTATGAATCACTTTCGATAGTAAGATTAAGTAGTAAACCTATATGCCAGGAGAGATGCATCTCTAGGCTTCTCCCCCATATTCGTTCCCAAGAATATTGGCTCTAAAAAAATGTAAAATATGAGAACATTTAGTTTATCTTTGTACTCTAAAAATCAAGCTTACTCTGCACAAGTCTAGTGTTTCTCAACGATATCGTGTAGATTAGATTTAATTTATCCTTCCCTTCATATTCTTTTACCTTTGGGGAATTACTGAGGACCTCCTTTTTGTGGCACTGATTAAAATATTATTTAAAAATGATTTAAAAATTTTTTGCTAATGAAATTATTACAGCTGTTTATTGTAATATTTTTAAGGGAGTTTATATACCTCTAGTGTAAAGTAAGAGTAGGTATCCTTTTTTGAGTACCTTATCATAGGTATTTTGGTTTTCTATTGCTATGTAACAAACTACACCAAAACATAATGGTTTAAAACAACTTTTTTGTTTGTTTATTTATGGTTTTGGGAAAGGGCTTAGCTGGGTGGTTTGTCTCTGCTCTACGTGGTGTCAGCTGGGGTAACTGAGTCTGGAGTTCCGCTTCCAAGATGACTTCTTCACTCATATATCTGAGCCTTCAAGTGTTCCTTGAATTTTCTTTCTCTACATAATATTTCATCCTCCAGGGCCTCTTCACGTGACTTGGGCTTCTCGCAGCATGGTGGTTTCATAATAGTTGTACTTCTTATATGGTAGCTGGCTTCTATGAAGCAGATTAAAAAACTACCAGGCCACTTAAAGGCTATGACCAGAACTGATACAGCATCACTTTCTCCATATTCTCTTGGCCAAAGCAGATCCAGGGTCTTCCCAGATTCTAGCGAATGGAGAAATAAACTCCTCTTCTTGATGGAGGAGGACAAAGTCACATTGCAGAAGAGCACATGGGATGGAAGCCATCTTTATTATAGCCATCTTTGGAAAATATTATTTGCCACATTAGGACATGTTTTAAATCCTTTCCATGAATTGCATTCAATTAAGCCTGTGAAATAGTGACTATACACAACATGTATACACAACATGGTACACAGATAACAAGCGGTATATCTTATTTAAGCAATGAGTAATCTGATTCACAGGCCCATGCTCTTTACCACTGTTTTCCTGCCTATCACACTACATGCGTCAGACCTCAGACCATACATGTTTTTGTATGAACAAGATTTAGTAGTTGTTTTAAAGCCTCTTCTTTGTACATAAGACAAAGAATGTGCACAGAGTGCTGGGGTACCTATTCATGTAAATGTGTTATTGATTCATTTCGTATGTCTAAATACAAAATGACTTGCTGGGTCAAAGGTAAGCATATTTGTAAATTTGATAAATTCTACCAAATGCCCTCCTGTAGACATCAATTTATAATCCCCCAACAATGTGAAAGGTCTGTTTTCCATCTCTTTGCCAACAATTTGATTTGAAGCTCTTTGATCTTTGCCAAATTAGTCAGTGAAATATGGCATCTCGCAGTAATTTAATTAGCATTTCTCTTATTATGGGTGCTGTTGTTCATCATCTCATGTGTATTAGAACCATTTGCTTTCCTTTTCTGTGAACCATCTCTTCCTATTGTTGTCAGTGTTTTTCTATTGGAATCTGTCTGTCTGTCTGTCTATCATCTACCTATTTATATAATTATCATTCTATCTCACTTCCGATAGCACTTTATATAGTAAAATAAATAACAAAAATAAAATTATTATTTTGTCTGCACATATTTCTAGTTTTTTTTGCATGCGACTTTGCCTTATGTATGATTTTTGTTAGGCAGATAAAAATTTTTATACAGCCAAGTTTAATTCTTTTTGTCTTCTGAGTTTTCTGTTATACATAAAAAGATTTTTCTTCATCCCAAGAGTATGAAAAGCATCTCGCATGTTCTATTTTACAATTTTAGGAATCATGCAAAGTTCTCCACTTCACCTGATTGAGATAAACTTTTGAAATTAGGAGCATTCACATAAAAATCGGGACTCTTGATCTGGGAGATCTGCAGTGCTGACCTGCAGTTCACATGGAAACATTTGGTTGGAGGTGAGTGGCAGCCCCACCCCTTTGGACAGGACCTATCCTCACTTTGCATGGTTCTGACCTTGCCCTTTGTGTTCACTGACATTCCAGGCAATGCCTGATAGGCTATTAAGTGCACTGTTCCTAAATTGCAGCCGTATGTGAGGTTAGGGGTGGAAGTTCTGAGCTGGTGAAGGAGTTGGGCTTTCTTTCCATAGCAGTCTGTTTTCATAAGTTTTCACATTTCCCTCCATGTTAACATTGTACTAAATGTATATCTCATTCTTCTAAAAATGAGATATACACCCACATAGGAAATAGGCAAAGCCATCATGCAAATGTGGTACATCTTTCTGATGGACACCTTGACTCTGAAATGGATGGTGGTATATAATTTACTGGTAAATAATTTAAAATACTTTTGCTAAAAACAAGCATCAACTTAATATGGAGTATAAATCATTAAAATGTATTTTAATGACTTTATTTAGGATTAAAAAACTAGCTACATCTGTAGGCTGCATTTATGTATTCACTCATCTCTAACGTAAGGGTCACTTAGGTGTAAAAGTTTGACACCATTGAGTAATAAATTCTATAATAAGGCTAAATATAGATAAATTTTCACTGCCAAGTCAAATCTTCTTCAACTTTGTAGAATCATCTTATTTCAAACAGCTGATGTTGGATGGGTACCTGTTAATTGAGTTTTCAGGTAAAAATATAGTTACTTGGTTTATGACTCCAGAGGGATATTTCGAAGTAACATGTTAGGAATAAAGACTGCCTCTTAATTAAAGTGAAATATTTCTATGCATGAGAAAAGGAGTAAAGGTGGGAAATTGAGAGGGGGAAATTATGTTGTTTCGATAAGTCTCTTCGGAATTGTATTCAAATAATAGAGAACAGATTTATTCCAAACAACAAACATTTATTAAATGCTTTATGTGTGCCAGGAAGGACTAGTTAAACAGAATAGAGTAGCTTGAGTATTTACAATCTGACAAGGTAAGGAGGACGGTTCATAATAACGATGTTAGCCAAAAACACCATAGGTTCTCTCTATGTACCCTCCAGGTGCAGAACAGTTAAAATGTTGAATAAAATAAATTTTAAAATAAAACATTTAAAAAACACAACTGAGCTGATAGTAGAAAAAATAGCAAGAAATGATGAGAAAGCACATTTTTCCCCTCTGAGTGCATCTGCCAATATATGGTGTGGCCTGTACACTTGGTTTTAATGGACTATATAGCATGGACATCATGAGACCTAGCCTAGGACCAAGAGAGGGACAGAAGTTTGATTGGAGAACCCTGTTTAAAAACAGGACCATAGCAGGGACCAGTACTGGTCCATGGCCTGTTAGGAACAGGGCCACACAGCAGGAGATGAGAGGCGGGCAAGTGAGTGAAGCTTCATCTGTATTTGCAGCCACCCCAAGTGCTAGCATCACTGCCTCAGCTCCATCTCAGCTCATCAGGCATGAGATTCTCATAGGAGTACTGGCTCCTGGTGTCAAAAAGGTTGGGGACTGCTGCCCTAACAGGTGACACTCACAGTGGGTAAACTAGAAAACCCAACCCCACAAAGGGGACTTACTATCTTGGACTTTACTGTGAACACTATAGAAAAATCAAAGCAAAACAAAGAATAAACCTTATCTGAGAATTTCTAACTATAAGCCTGAGTTCACTTGAGTTTGGAGGCCATGATTCACCCTATCTGAGTACCCTAACAGAATTCCAGGACAAAAATTTGTTAAAAAAGGTCCTAGATTGATAGGTCCCTACAGGCAACAGCTGAAAGTGAATAGATCCTTCCTTGAGAATTGTATTTTAAATACAAGTTTCAGAGAATTTCCATAGCTGAAGTCTAAGGAACAAGAGCTCACCAAAAAAAAAAAAAAAAAAAAAAAAATTAAATTAAATTACTAAACATACCAGAAAATTGGATGCCATAAGAGTCAGCGGAAAAACAAAGTAGAATCACATTTGCAAGAACTATAGAATTATCAGATATAGATTATAAAATCAATATATTTCATACATTTAAATAAATAAGGATATTGAAGGGATAGTAAAAGAATAAGAAATTATCAATATTGATGAGGTAGATTTTTATAGCAAAACCAAATAAAATTTCCATAAATAAAAATATAATAATTAAAATAAAAAAGTTTGTAAATAGCAAATTGAAATCAGCCAACAAGGAAATTAATAAGCTGAAAGATAGATCTGAAGAAGTTCTCAGAAATTAGAAAGTAGCTGAGAGAAATAAAAAGATAAAAAATACAAAAGAGAAGTTAAGAGAACTGGAGGAGATCATAAGAAGGTCCAATAAATGTCTAAATGAAAACTTAGAAAGATAAAATAGAGAGAACTAGGGAGAGATAATATTCGAAGAGATAATAGCTGAGAAGTTTCCTTAATGATGAATAAGTACAGTCTTTAGATTCAGGAAGCTCAGGGAATTTCAACTAGAATTAAAATGAAATCCCATCTGATAACATCTTAGTGAAACTGCAAGCCACCAAAGAAAAAATAGATGATCTTTAAAGCAATTGGTAAAAGAGAAAGCAACCAGAGGAAAAAGAAAAGTTACCTACAAAGGTATATTAATTAGATTCACAGTTAACTTCTCAATAGCCATAGTGGAACCCAGAAGAAAATGTAATATTCTTCAGTGTACCGAAGAAAAAAATAATTGTTAATGTAGACAATTAAATATAAAATTGAATATCCTTTTAAACAATCATTTAGGAAAGAGATCAAAATAAAGACATTTTTAGACAAAAACTAACAAACAACCAAAAACTGGAACAAAAACAAAAATGTGGAGTTTACTACCAATAGTTTTTCATTAATGAAAGTCTAAAGAATATACTTTAAGAAGAAGAAGAATGAGCCCAGAGGAGCACCTGAGATTCAGGAAGGAATGGTGAATAAATAACATGTACTTATGGGTAAAAATAAACAAATATTGACTATGTAAAATAATTAAAAATCTAATTTATGGGTATGTAAAATCAATATAGAAATAAAAATACTCAAATTCATAACATGTACGTCAGAAGGCATGTGATCAATGTTTAAGTGCTCTAAGGTTTGTATAGTCTTCAAAATGAAGATAAAAATATTGATTAATCTCTACTTTTAAAAGTTAAAAGTTAAATTTGCATGTTGATTATTTCTAGGATGCCACCAGCAGAATAGATATACAAAGTATGGTTTACAAATTAGAAGAAAAAAAGTGACACTATTGAGCCAAAAGGAGGCAAGACAAGGGGCAAAAATGAAAAAGCTGGAGAAAGAGAAAGTACAAAACAAGGTGTAGTAATAGTTTATCCACATACATATTGTTAATGTAAATAAATATGAGTAGACTAAAGTTTATAGTTAAAGCACAAAGACTGTCATACTGGATGAACAAACAAACAAACATCAATTTAGATATGGACTATTTACAAGTCCTCATTAAAAGATACAGAAGGTTAAAAGTAAATAGATAAAAAATCAGACAAATACAAACTCAAGACAACTGGTTATTACTAGATAAAATTAGATTAAAATGTCCAGGTTAATATTAGATAAAGACATTCTATAGATTATTATATAATGACTACTGAAAAAGCTTTGCAGTTTGACGAAATTACAAAAATAGACAAATCACCCATCATAGTGAGAGATTTTCAGATTACTCCCTTAGATATTCATAGACAAGCAGATAAACAGGAAGTATACAGGTTAACCAAATCTAGTAGACATACATGGGACACTTCTCCCAACCAGTGGAGAACATACAGAGGATTTGTGTAAACTAATCTTGTTCTTAGACATAAAGTGATTCTCAACAAAAATCAAGAATGAGTGTCATTAGATCACATTATGTAAACAGAGTGTAATTAAGTTAGAAATCTGTAACAAAAAGATAATTTTAAGATACAGTATAGGTTAATAAATTTAAAAATACACTCCTAAACCTCCCATGAATCAAAGAAAAAAATCAAAATAGAAATTAGAAAATTATGTGAAACTAACATTTAATGAAATTACTATTTATAGAAATTACAGTTGATGTTCAATTCCAGCTGGTGACACCATATGGAAATAGGAGCCCAAGATGCCAGAACTTCTGATTTTTTTCAAAGGATTCTAGGAACCTGGGGCTTTTAGTGGGAAAATTTCTGATATTTACAACTCTGTGTGTACTCTCTCCTACCCCCCCATCAAGACATTGGCAGGACTGTAGGTCACCTGTTTACAGTGTCCAGTGTGGAAAGTAAGAAGTCATTGATTGTTTATTAAACTAGAAATGACACAATCACACTGGTCTGATTCCAAGCACCCAAAGGCTAGTAATATTTTCTCTCTATATTATTTCATATATAAATATCTTTTATTTATAACAAATTATGTAATATATATTTCATTTATATAAAATATATACATATACAAAAATATATATTTAAAATAAAAATGAACCTGGATCAATCCCTCACTGCCACAGTAGATGTAAGGAATATATCAGTTGATTTTGGCACTTCATAACTTTCTTGTTGGTGCAGTTTTTGTAACCCAGGAAATGAAGAAGGCCCCTGGTCTCTGGTGATTGCTTCAGCCATTGATCCTCCACTTTGATCTTTTAGATTTTGACATGTAGTAATGCCTAATAAATATTGGTTGTTGTAATTGTTATATTTGAGCCCCATCGGTAAAATAGATTTAATAATACCGACACCATGGTGCTGGTCTGAGGTTGTTCAACACTTAGGATAGAGGTGACAACTGAAAGCTAGAGCCTTTTTTGAGTCTGTTGAATGAATGAATCTGGAAGCCAAGAAGACAGCCAGCACCTGGGAGGCCTGGGTATAGGAACACTTGATCCACAATCGAGGAAATGAAGAAGAGAAACAGTGTAAAGGTGGGGAAGGCACCCTGAGATGGGGCATTATTCTTTCAAGCCTTCCTGTCTTTGAGATTTCATTACAATGTCATCTCAGAAAGGGCTTCCCTCATCACTCAGTTATATACCCAGCCTTGGTCTAAGGACTTGGAAAGGATTAGTTATAATCTGACATTTTCTTGTTTATTGATTGGTTTCCTATGGTTTGTACTCCGCTAGAAGAAAAGGTAAACATCTTTCTTGCTCACTGCTGAGTCACCAGGACCCGGAGCGTGCTCTGCCCACACAGGCACTCCACAAATATTAGTTGGCTGAATGAGTGTGTACTTTGTAAATTTGCCTGAGTCCAGCTTTGCTTTTATTTATAGTACATTAGGAAAAGGAGAGTTCACCAATGTCTGGATTCTGGAGAGACAGGAGATTATAGCAGGAATGGATTAACAATTGCGTTTACAATCCCTAGCTCTTCTCCAAATTAATCTGGGCCTTGAGGCCCTGGGCCATAGTCTAAAGGTGCTTTTGAAAAAGACTAAGATGGAGGGATTCTCCTGGAAGTTCCTAGTTTGACTGAGGCCCTGTCTTCCTGGAGAACTTCACTCATATCAGAATGTAGACTTCTCAATAAAGTGAGGCTATGCTGGTTGCAAAGCAAGTTCAACAAAATTTGGAGATGTGCAAGTCCTTATAACCATCCTTCTTTGGGGCTCAAATCCGAGGAGAATTGGTAACAGCCTCCCAGTTGGTTTTGCAGCTCAGGCAAAACTTTCTCCATTGCCCAAATCCTTCAACACAGAAACATGGTGTTAAAGATGTTGTGACAGGAAAAGGAGCTAAATGTCCTCATTTCATGATGAAAGTAACTGTTAATGTTATGAATACGGTATTCTACTGTTCACGTAAGCTCCGATTTTGTATACATTTAACATTCAAAAGTGCTTTTTCCTTTTATTTTCACTTCACCCTTATAACATTCTTAGATGTAAAGTAGCAGCCCATTTTAGAGGATGCAAAAGCTATGACTCAAAATGATTACATGCTTTGCCCAGGGATATTTAGCTACTTATCAGAAGACTGGACTCTAGTCTTGGCTTTGTAATGTTCCATGCTCCTATCTCCACTCATGCTGTCAGTCTCAAGGAGGACTCTTTTCTAAGAGGTTGGAAGCATCCCTAAATCAAAGCAATTAAAATGTGGGTTTAAGGAATAAGAGGAAATACTCTTGGATTGCTTATTCAAAAAAGGCTACATTTTACAACTATCCAGGTAGGTACTGATATTATATGCAATAATTAGTAAATTACATTTCATATAGGGCATTATGGATCATAGTAATAAGGGGATAATAATGATAGCTTATAATTTTATTTTGCTTTCATCTTTTCAAAGAACTTTAAAACCTATTATTTCATCTTATCCTTACAAATGATGCCTTAAATTCTTATAATATGGTATTGTTAGCAGGTCCGTTAGTCAACTGTAGCAGAAAGCTCATGCTGTTACATAGGGTAAAAAGTCAGTTGAGTTGCCCTTAAAAATACCTGGCAGCAAATTAAAAGTGGGGAAAGAAAAATCCTATGCTTTTAAACACTCAGTTATCTGATTCCTTTGGGATTTCAGACTCTGTTCATAATAGTGATTGTTTTGGCATCAACTAAAACTGCAAGCTGTATTCATTATAGTACAGAGTGAAATGTCAGTGAGTGTTTTTGCTTTCACTTGTTGCTGGGATTAAGACCACACTAGTAATTAGCTATAACTCATTTGCCTCAGCAATTACCTCCAATTATTCATAATCTCATGGGTAATGGAGCACACGACACAGTTGGCCCACGATGTTTTTTGGGTACTGACCTCTTGGGTGATAGGTCATTCCAGGCATGAGGAGGGGTGGGCTTTCAGCAGAGTCAGTGGATTTGGTAGACAACATATGAAAATAATTTACTAGGGACACCATATAGATATGGTGCATGCAGGGAAAGCATTAAAAATTTTTTTAAGTGGAAGAACAGAAGCAATTTTTGGCTTGTTTGTTCTATGAAAAGAGTGCTCTAGAAAACAATATGGTGGGCTTTCCTGAGAGTATGCAATGCAGACATAGTCTGGAACAGAAACTGTGTGTGTGGGTTCTGGGTAGAAAACTACATGAGAGAAGGGAGTGTGACTGAGCCAAGAGTGCCTTGAGATGGAACCCTGTAGATTCTCAGTCCACAGCCCTTTCTTTTAGAAGCTAACATACTCTCAAGCATCATGTTACCTTATTCTGTGCAGAACCTTAAAGGCAGCTTACAAACAAAGCTCACCCTAATAGGGTGGCAGGTTGCAACATGCGTTTCCGCACTCCATCCCAGATTATTGTAGGAGTTGAGGATGGTCTGGAAGATGGCAACTCAGTTGATGGTCACAGTTCTTATTGCTCTACTGAGCTCAAATAGTTATTAAATCTATTTGATTATTTAACACTCTGTATAATTGTTTTAAAGTTACCACAATATTCTAGTTTTGGCTCCCAATCATTTTGTATTTTGGAACTATAAATGTTGACTTAGGATTTGACTGTTTGTGGTTTTGATTTCATTAATTTTCTTATAAGTTTAAAGCTATTAAAATTCTTGCTGCATTACTAGCTTTGGGGATAATCAATTAATAATTTCTATCCTCAGGAAGCCTAACATTACATAAAGTGGGTTTAGGGATAGGGTTAAAACAATCATACAACACACTCATTTGATGTAATAGGGGATCATGGTAGAAAGTGCAAAGTACTATGGAATGTAAGAGAAAGGAAAGAACAAACTTCGTTGGGGGTGGTCCTGAAATAATTTCATAAAGGTGTTGGTACTTGAGCTGAGTACCGAAGGATTTATAGTGTCTTCAAAGGCAGAGGTGGTTCACGAGGGCATGGGGCAAGAGAGACGACATGACGCAAAGTATAGAAGTAATCAAAAGTCCTCAGGGCTGATTGGAGATAAGGATCAAGTTCTGAGGTAGAAAGTTAAAAGACTGAGGAGTCAATCCTTGACTGGTGAGGATGTGTAAGAAGAACTGGAATGGTGGAGGCTGGTAAGGTTGGGTGGCCGAGGGTGAGAATAATGAAGCAGAGGCCATTAAGATGCTTCTACTTCAGTATAGACCAGTGTTTCTCATCTAGTTTTTTATTATTGTTCCCCGAAGAAGCCTTTTTAGACTTTTCACCCTAATTGCCTCTTCATAATAGTTTTAATGCTACAGATATACTTTATGTCCGTTTATACACTATATGCATATCTATGCTTTAAATATAAAAAGATTTTTTAAAAAAGATTTTACCATCCCCTCAAGATCAAATTTTCACCCTCCTTGAGGCGGGGCCTGTTGAGAATGCATGGTATAGCAGAGGTGAGGAGAATCCTAATTGGAGTTAGATGATGACAGGGAGCATGGAAAGTAGTCAGAAATGAGAGGGCTTTGAGGAAGCACACGTGACAATTCTTGCAAAAGAGAAGGATGTGGAGAGAAGACAGGAGAGGGATACGGGCCATTCTGCTGAAGGGAGAACACTCATGCGTGACATGGTGATCTTCCCTCACCCTGGGTATATTGACCTTCCTGCTTAGGAGACTGTGGGTAGATCCTCACCTCAGCTTGGAAGCTGAGAAGATAATTTTCTGGAGAATTTGCAGAACTCTTCTGTTCTGATTTTGCAAAGAGGGAAATGGCTGTGCTTCTCCCCACATACCTACTTATAGGTTCTGTCTCATTTTGTATTCATGGTCTAGGCTAATGGCCCATGGGAGAACTTCTTGGAACAATTTGTCAGAGTTCAGTTTTCTTGCAAGCCCAGAGGGAAGCTCACTTTGAACTAGCTCAGGTCTCTGCGTGGAAGGAGTGCCCTGCCTTATGTTGAAGGAGGGAGGATTTGTGGCAAATTCTCAGGGGCCCTA
The DNA here is from genome assembly GCF_000151845.1 of Pteropus vampyrus. Taxonomy (NCBI): domain Eukaryota; kingdom Metazoa; phylum Chordata; class Mammalia; order Chiroptera; family Pteropodidae; genus Pteropus; species Pteropus vampyrus. The sequence goes on from NW_011888980.1 coordinate 3,008,792, forward strand.
CTTGTATTGGGGTGTGGATGACTAAATAACACCCTTGCTTTCCTACCCTAGAATGATCTAGAATGCTCTTAGAATACTGAAGTTGACCCATACTAATAAAAATAGAGTGTTGGAATTAAAATTCATGTTTTAATTATTTGAATTGAGGGAGAGGGGCAGCAGATTGTTTTCTGTTTATTTTTCTTTGATTCACAGATGATGTTGCACCTCTGGTAGGTACACTGGTTTGATAGTAGGATAATTAGCCTGAAAAGATTCTAAACAATAGGGAAATTGTTGGTCTGGGAGGAAAATACACTATAAATCTAATGTAGATTTAAACTTGAATACAGGAGGCATTCTTTCCCATAGATTTTGTTTAAAGCTGATGGAACCCACCCTCTGTACTTATGAAATTGGATATCCAGTTGTTTTGTTAGTGAGAAAAGTTTGTATGTAAAATGTTTGTATGTAAAATATATAGGGAGATCTGATTTCTCCTCTTGGCTTTGTCACTTACTGGCCATATGATTTTGCGTAAGACATACATTTTCTCAATTTTAAACAAGAGTGTATGACTTATCCTACTTGCCTCACTGATAGTGGTAGGACTTAAGTGTGAAGAGGCTGTGCAGGTGTCAAGGGATACTTTTCTTACTGATTCAGTTTCCTCAAAGGTCCCCAAAGCCGAAAGCCACTGGGACCAAACCAGCACTCTGGGGCATGCTAACAGGTTGTGCTGGCAGCTTTTGAAGGCTAAGGATTGGGGAAGAGCCCAACAGGGAGGAGTCCTTTGGTGAGGATTGTTGTTGACAGACTGGGCATTTTTCTCCCACTCGTGGTGGAGACAGAGAGCCCCCCAAGTGTGGAAGAATTCAAGAGAACCACCTAGAAAGCTTCACCTCTACCCCTTGGAGTTTAAGACTATTTATTTACACCTGAAAAAATATTTATAGGCTGTGGCTGAAGCTGTCCCAGTGGCAGAGAAAGAAGACAGGGCTGAAGTGGGAGGGATCTGCATTCCCACTGGTATATGCTTCCCTGGGCCAGTTGAAGAGCTTGTTGAAGGTACCAGCCCTTAGGAAGCCAGCATGGATGGCCTGATGCCAGGGGCTTACAAAGGAATAAGAATGGTGATTGCACGTCTGTCTGCCCAGAGGTACCTGGGTTATGCTCCATTGTTAGCCCTCTATTTAGTGAATGGTGCCCCTTTTACCCTCAAAAATGAATGCTTCTGTTTAGATGGTACATTTACAGGTAGTCCAGGCATACATGGCAAGTCAGGAAAGGTATCTCAGAGATTAGAGAATTGCAAATGGCAGTTCCCGGTGAGAGATCTCAGTGGGAAGGTATCAGTATTTGGGCAATGGATACTCTACAGGACCTAATGCCAGATCACAAATCTCTCAGTGAAGAAAAATAAGGATGACCATAGAGTCTGTCATTTGCATCAGCTGAGGTTCCACCAGAGAAACAGTACCAGTAGGAAATGTATAGTAAGGGAATTGGTTTACTCATTCAGGGGTACTGGCTAGGCAAGGAGTCTTGGCAAGAGCTAAGGCTACAGTCCACAAGTAGAATTTTTTTCTTCTGCTGGAAAGCTCTGTGTCACTCTTAAAGCCTTTTAACTGATTAGATCTGGGTCACCCAGATTATCTACGATAATCTCCCTTACTTAAAGTCAACTGATTATGGACTTTAATCACGTCTACACAATACCTTCACAGTGACACCAAGATTAACTGAGAACTATAGCCTAGCCAAGGTGACACATACAACTGACCATCACATCAAACAAACCAGGATATTTTCAAGAATGATAAGTGGTAGTAAAAATAAGTAAAATTGCATAATTTTTATAAACATTTTATTTATTGATCAACAATATGTTAGTTTATTGTATTAACGGACCTAAAATTAGTATTATTAAATTATTTCAAACATAAATTTTTTTCTAAAAAAATTAAGTGTAACATATTTATGTTTACATTATTTAAATATTAAAAAATCATAAGCAGAATAATCAATTTTAATACATTTTTGTATACTTTGTTCAGGTGCTTAGCTGTATCTGTTTCTAATATCATGTCACTGATATTTTTCTGAAGAATGTAGTTTTCAAAATAATTGCATTATTTAAAATATTTTTCGTAGTATTGACTGCTATCTTCTTTGGTGTTGACCTTGAACTTGTTGACACTTCATCAATTATGGTGATATCTTTGACACCATAATCTTTTTAATTGAAAAAATGCTCTCAGTACATCAGGTAGAAAGTTGGTAAATTCACAAAAATTCAGCTAAATGGAGAATATTCTTAATTTTAACTTTTAAAATATTTAAATTTGTTACTTCAAACTATTTTTATTAGTTTGATACTATTCTTCAAACTATTTTCAGAGGAGTATCTTTCTTCAAGTAGTATTTTTATAAGATTAAACTTGTGAAATAAATGGTTTCTATTTATAATTCATGAAAGTGTTTTACTAATTTAGACACTTCAAAATCTCTTTCTGTCCTGGTACAGAATATAAATTTATTCAATTAAAAAAGAGGAACTTTATCAAAATATACCTCTTATAAGTTGAGAAATCCAAAGTGCAATTATAGAAATCTCAAAATTAAATTTATATACTGTTTGAACTCTTTTAATTTGTTCAGTCACTTCTTGCTTTTTTAGGAATAAATGTTACTGACAGCCTGTTTGCAAGTTTTGTTTTAGTAATTATAATTTCTTAAAAACTTCAAATGCTGAAATTTTTGGTGTTCTACTTATTGAATTGTTTGAGGGGAGATTTTCATCTGATCTTAAATAAATGTAACCAAAATTTAGAGAACTTATTTACAAAAAAGTTCAATGCAAATATTGGACACATGTTAATTTGCAAAGTAACTCCTTAAAGTCTCAAACATTTATAAAACTGAGCAGAAAAGAAAGTCTGGACTACCATGATGCATTTTGTTCTTTTTTTTTTTGTAGTTAACATTAACTTTGTTACAAAATTTTTAAAATTTAGCTCCTCTAGCTGTGAATATCTATAAACATTTGTAAATTTTTGTAACTATAGCTTTTATATTGAGGGTAAAGTATTGGATGCAATTATAAATTATTTGTGCACTACAACCAATGCAAAATATCTTCCTGATCTATGGGTTTTTTTTTAAAAAAATGTCTTTATTTTGAAATAATTTTAGGTTTATAGAAAGGTTACGAAATTCAAAGAATTTATGTACTTCCCTCACCTGGCTTCCCCCAATGTTAACAACTTTTATGGCTAGAGTAATGTGATCAAACCCCAAAAGTGAACATTTGTATGATATTATTAAATAAACTATAGACTTTATTCAAATTTCCACAAAATTTCCTTTAATGCTCTTTTTCTGTTCCAGATTCAATCCCATTGCATTCAGTTGCTGTGTCATCTTAGTCTCCCCGAGTCTGACAGTTCTACCTTCTTTTCCTGTCTTTCATCATTTTCACAGTTATGTTAAGTACTGATTATTTATTTTGTAGAATAACTCCAATTTGCATTTGTCTGATATTTTCTCATGATTATTTTGAGCTTGTGCATTTTGGTAAGAAAAAATACAGAAGTATTTTTGTGTCCTTCTTAGTGCATCATATCAGTTGTTCATGATGTTAATATGCTTTGTTGATCATGATATTAACCTCAATCACTTGTTTAAAGTGTCTGTTGGGTTTCTCCATTGTAAAGTTGTGATTCTCCCCTATATAATTGGTAAATATTGAGTCTACACTGATATCCTTATTCTCCTCAAATATTGCACAGTGATTTTAGCATCCATTGCTCATCTTGTCTGTAACAATTATTATTGTGATATTTGCCTAATAGTAATTTTTTATTTCCCTATTTCTTCTACATTTATTAACTGAGATTCTTCTGTAAAGATGAGCTGTCTGTACCTCCATTTATTTATTGATTTAACTATTCATTTATATCAATTAGCACTTCTAGGTAATTATTTTATTCTGTGGGTTATAATCCAGTACTATGATTTTTTTTGATCAAATTATTATAGATTTGACAAGGGGAGCCCCTCTAGGTTGGGTCCTTGTCCTCTTGGCATGCCCCACCCTTTCTTGAACACTTCCTTATTTTCTGGCTCTACAAGATATGAAGGGCTCATCTTGTGTTTTTTTCTGGACGAGCCCTTGAATCAACCTCTTTTCCAAGGATCCCTGATTCCTCTTATTGGAAAGTGGTACATAGAAACCAAGTTCTGGGTTCTGGGTGGTACAAATTGGTACAATATTGTTATTGTTCCTAGGCTTTTTCAGCAGACAGAACTAGGAAACATATATACAAATTCATTTATATTTTGATATCTGTCTGAGTACATATGAGTTCATGAGTTCAGACTTCTGATTCCAATCCAACACATAAGTTCATTCTAGTCTCTTTATTTTTTTATCTTTAACTTCTTTCTATAACAGTAAGATATCTGGCTTTGTTATCTAGGATATATTTACTTCTCAAAGAATAAAATAAATAGTTGCAGATTTATGCTGTATAATATGTGAGAAACCTATGTAGCAAAGGTTTCACACTACTGTCTACATAGTGGGACTTCTCAGCCTCTGTATCTCACACATATTTTACATGTAAGCAGCCTACAATTTCTCATTTTTCCCACAGCTTCTCCCGCTTGGTGGCCTCATGGCTTTCAGCATATTGAAGGCTATAGTGTTTATGTTATAGCCCATAGCACAGCTGCCTGGTATACCAAGATGCCAGTAGAAATGTCTTCTACATGTTCTGATAAAGGAAATATGGTCACTTTGTATCTGAAAAAGGTCGGGTATAAGGAAAGGGCTCTCACTATGGTCACCACTCTGAGTTAGCCACACATTAATGGGGAACTCTGTCTTCTTTCCATGATTGTCCCTTGCTACTAGACAAAACCGTGATAGAAAGTGCAAATTGAAAGTAGAGATCTACCACACACCTCCTGGTCAATTTCATGTAACCTTTTATAACAAACATTTCATTAGAAATGTCCTAGACAACAGGCATGATTGGAGCTCCCAAGGTAAGCCAAGACTGTCTTGGGTGACCTGCTGTAAGATCGATCTAGTGATACGACCTTTCTCTCCTAATCCTTACCTCATTCCATACATGAAGCAGCCAGAGGCTGTGGAGGGAGGGCAGGGGAACAAGAGAAAGAGCAAGGTAAAAAAAATCACAGAGAACTCATCACATCTTTTTCACTCCTACAGACTTCTAAGGTAGTTAGGCCCAAGCTAAGGCAGAGGAGATATTTTAAATAGGATGAGATCTTGGCAGTTTGATTTTACATGTAACTGGCTTTTGAAACCTGAAAAATAACTAGAAAAGTTATGGAATCTGCAATGAAGAAAGATTTGGCAAAATTTGGTTGAGAACATTTATAGTTGATAATGAGCTATATGCCCAATTTTCTCATTCTAAGATACTTCCTCCTCTCATATATATATATATATAGATACACACACACACACACACACACACACACACACACACACACACACACATATTTTTTTTTCTGAAGTTGAGATGCATCTTAACACCAGTGAATATATTTATGGAGGTGATCTTTCCTTCATTCCTCCCTTCCCTTCCTTTCCCTTCCTCCTTTTCTTCTTCTGAATACCTGCTATTAAATCTATAATCAGAACTGAGAAATTACTTAAACATGTTCTCCTGTTTAATCCAGTATTCCTGAATCATGTATGATTTTCCCAATGGAGATTGCTTCTTAAGAATGTATGTATGTTGAAGCATAAAACTATTCCCTGACTTTTTTTTTTGTTTTGCCAGGCTACCAATCTCATACCAAGCTAAAATATGAAAAGCTACATTTCCTCATCTTTAGCTATCTTTGGACTTATCTGAAGATACATTTTATCTTTTACACAAAACATTTTAGTGTACTGTATTTTTATTTTTTCGGTATGACCCCAGAAAGGGAAAGGAAAGAGCAGGTCATTTCTGTAGGAAAAATTGGAACCAAACCAACAACCTATCTATTAACTTTGGCTTTTCTGGTTTTCTTCTTTTTTTTTTATCCCTTTTCTTTTTTCTTTTCTTTTTCTTTCTCTCTTTTGTGTGTCCGCGTGTGCAGAACCAGACTAGGGTTCTTCAAGTCTGTAAAACAAAACAATAACAATGACAACTGTCACAAAATATCCTCATTTTGGACAAGCTACATTCAAGTTTCTAATTTATGTGATTTAAAAAAAGAGATTTAGAGAGTCCTGAAAAGATGGAGTTTCTAATGGAAAGGCTGACAGATTCTTAACTGCAAGCACGTTGCCAGGCGCCGCCGCAGTAGAAGGTGGCGAGCGTCCAGGAGTGCTGGCGGCTGCACGCCTGAACTTTGTTAAGTATCTAACTACAGTTTGCAGTCTCTGGCCAGCGTGTAACTCATTTCTGGCTGACACATTCCAGCTCATAATTAGTGTAGTGCTTATATAGTCCTCACTTTTTAATTCTTTTCCTATAAAGCAGGAATGTTCAAGAAACAAAGATGTACTTCGCTTGGCAATTGGGGAAATCCACGAGGTGTGTTCCTGGGGCACTTATGCTGGCTGAGACCTATGGAGTAAGGAATTAAGATGAGCTTTCTTCTGTCTCTCCCCAAAGCAGCCTACAGGTCCCCACATTTTATTTCAGCCTCTCTTATCAATTTCTTCTCTTATAAAATCTTGTTTTTCTTTTGCCCTGCTAATGTATCGAACATTTACCAGGTCTCTCTCTTAATGATACACTTCCTGGACAAGCGTAGAAAGAAGAAGCCTGTCAAATAGAATGCCCAGGATGTACATATATCAAACATTTTGATAATGGGTCTGCAACTAGCACAGTTGACATTTGTCATTATTTCCTGGAGCCATTGTGGTGGATTAGTAGTGTGTGTGTGTACATGTGTGTGTGTGTCACTTGAGGTGGAACCAGAATTTTCCACCTACATAGTTCCGAGCTGGCTCAAACCACAAGATGTGGGAGGCTGAGGTCACATACAGCAGTGTTCTTTTTAACCCTAGAAGCTTGGGCTGAGCTCTGGTGCTGCTGCAGCTCTTGTGTGAGGCTACTCATCTGCCTTGTTTGTAGCTTCTCCAGGTCCACTGAATTATCTTTCAGCTTCTCTGACTTCTAGGCAAGGTGTGACGAAAGGCACTAGAGTTGCATTATTTAATTTGAATTTTTGCAGAGACCAGTGTGGATTTCAGGCCATCCTCATCGGTTCTGCTCATTGTCAGGGGTTCCAGTTTGTCTTTACTCTCTCCCACTTCACGTCCACCTTTCTTTTCCATCCGCCTCCCCTGCTGACTTTAGAGCCAATGCCAGGCATGATGACCACAACCTTACATGGACATTGAACCATTATCCATAATTATATACGGTCAAATTTCAATAATAAACCCTGATTTTATATAATTTCTAACGTTTCTACTCCGCTGATCACACTGCTTGATACAGTTGCACAGCTCTTAACAAGCTGGCCCTAGAAGAGTGACCAGGAAGTACTCGATGAATTTCTGCTAATGAGGCAGACAGAACAGACAATTTTGTTCTCCGTTTACAGCTGAGGAAGTTGTGGGCAGAGAGGAAATACTAGAGACAGGATTTAAACTCAGACCTTTGAGAAAATACCCAGTCAACCCTGAGTGGGAATCATATGTAAATTGAAATAAAAGAGGTAATATGTTGAAAGGTGCTCAGTGTCACCAGGAATCAGGGTCACAAAACAAAGTGCCACTTTCTATCTACCTGGGTGGCAGAAATTTTAAAGTTCGATATGAGCAATAGTCTCCATGATAAGAGAGAACTCTCATCAACAACTTTAGCTACTTTGGAGGATAATTTGGTATTTACTAAATTAAAGGATTCATATCCATGACCAAGCAAATTCAGTTTGCATTATCTACTCCAGCATTCATTTCCCTGTGCACACGAGGAAGCATTTTCAAGTACGTTAAGTAAAATAAATGACTGTTTGTTAATATGGGCATGACTAAAAGCGTGATGGTACATTCATAGTATGGAATGAGGTAGATCTCTGCACTGATGTGGGAAGATCTTCATGAATACTGTGGAATGAGCAAGAAGCAAATCACAGAATGACGTGTTTAATAGAGTATAGTTCATGTGAAAACATATGAAAATATATGAATAAACACAGAACAATGTGTTTAATAGAGTATAGTTCATGTGAAAATATATTTTCCATGAGCAAATACATGTAAGTAAAAGCATTTAAAAAATTGACAAGCTAATACTGGTGATTGGAAGAGATGGGGAGAAACTGGGACTGGGAATGATAAAGCTGAGATTAATTTATGATGTTTCCTTTTTTTTTTAACAAAGAAAATATATTTATGTATTACCCATACAATTAGTTTTTTGCTTTAAAAAATAAAGACGGTATGTCTGAAAGAAGAATTATAGACCTCATCGAGTATTAAAAGAAGATGTTTGAAATAATTTAGTTAATACTTTTCATTTTGTATATGCGGAAATTGGGGCTCAGAGACATGAAATGATTGGCTAAAAGCAGAATCTAATAAAGAGTTGAAATCAGAATTGTCCCAGAAAAACTGGTAACAGAGTTTCAGAAACTTTTAATTAATAATCTCTGAAATGTTTTGATGAAACCAGAGTTATTTAGGGCTGCCATTTTGGGGACCCTGAACAAATCAGAGCCAGCTTCAATATCCATGATCTGGTCTTTTTTTTTTTTTTTTTTTTTTAATTATTTGGTCTTTTAACCTTGTCACCCAAGGACCCTGTTAAAATCATGCCCATACCATACTGTCATCTTTGAGTCTTACAGTCTACTGCTAACTTTATACGTTTTTCTAATGTCTTCAACCTTCATTGCATCAGTAAATTCTCTTTTTCTGTACCATGTTCAAAAATACTTTTATCTTTGTCCTTGTCAAGATGGGCCACATTCGCAATATTTCCCTGGATGATAGAAGAAAGCCGTTCTTTAAATCAACAGAAATATGTTAGTGGTAAATTCTGAGTTCATATGTTCTGATGCCCCAGGAAGGAGAGAATTGGGTTCTGCTTCTACAAATATAATTTCATCTGGACTTCTCAAGTTTGGAAAATAACACAGAACAGGTATAATAGCCCAACAGGTATAAGTCCCTTTGGCCTACAGCCTAATTCCAGTCAGCTTGTAGGGATCTGCTTGAGTAATCTAATAGTGTCCTAATTTTTACTCACTGTCTAAATCTTTTCTAGGTTATCCCTGATTCTAAAGTTCTTCTCTTAATCCCTTATCCTCACCCATTTTTCTACCTTAGGTGCTCCACTACAGATCACTGGAGTGACCACATTTGTAATATAATGATCTATTCTGTGTTTTCCTCTTTTACTCTGTTGCAAGCAAGGGGAGAGCTGGGAAAACTGGGGCTGGTGGGAACCAGGCTCAGAGATAAGAAGCCTCCCTTTGACTAAATTCTCTGTGGGTCTCAAGATCTTCTATCTCTGTCTTTACCATACTATCTTTTCATCATAATTCCAATATAAACCACACAGTATGATATCCGAACAAAATTGTTTAAAAGATGCTACTTTTGGAAAATATACTCAGAACAATTGCTTTTTTTGTTGCTCCCCATCATCCTCCCTAGCTATGTGTCCATCCAGTAGCCTCTCCATTGCACAGCAAAGTCTTTCCAGGATTACCAATTCCTCCTCCATCCTCCTTTCTTTAAGGAAAGTGAAAAACCCTCATGGACACTTCCAGAAGCAATTCTACTGCACTCTTTTGAATCTGAACCCTTCTCCTCAAACGTGGTTCCATGATGCAGAAATAAAGGCACCTAAGCAATTGCAACTGCTTACAATACTCAAAAAATGTTCTATTTCATTAAATATTTTCAGAAGTTTCATCTTTCTCCCCAGCATTTATTAAAAGTAAATACTTATTTTTAGCTGTGCCTTGATATACCCAAGGGTATAGTATTATATTAGATGCTTTTTTTGTCCTCTGAAAATTAAGAAGGGTAGAAGGTCATGGTATTTGTTTTATCTCTTTGCTGAATCTCAGATGAGCCAGAATCTGAAGTTGTCCAGCAACCAATGTCCTCTTCAAGTCTTATTCGTTTTAGGCCGACATTTCTGAGCTTTGGTTCAACGAGTATCAACACACACCACAGATGTTACTCATATTCTTTAACCTACTGAAAAGAAAAATACTCAAGCCTACCAGAACTGAAGTTGAACATTGGTGACAAGCATGGAAGGACTGACTGACCTGATGGTTTAATATTTTTCCATTTCAATCTTGTACTGCGCATTGTCTGAATCAACTAACACCAAAATGCTTAAAATTACCAAAATTATCATTGATGATCTTTCTTATCATTTGGGCAATATCAACTTGATCAACATTATCTCATGTTTTTCTTCTATGCTCATGTTTTTTTCCTCTGTAGATTTAAGACTCAAGTAAGTTTTTTATTTGATCGTAAAAGAATTTACTTTTTATTTAACTCTAAGAGAGATTAAAATGTTTAGATATTATTGACTCTGAAGATACATTCATTTCTGCTATAGTAGTTAACTCTAAGGGATGTTTGGTGAATGTATTTAACCTGTTTTCTTGAACAAGACTACTTCTAGACAAAGCATTGTAGTGAAAGTCCCAAAGTCATTAGCAGACGTTAGTCATCTTCTAACTACTTTATAAGTTTCTCATTTTGGCAGGCTTGGACAACATGCCATCCACAGCTGTTGAAAGGAGTTTCTATGTACAACGAATAGATCAAAACTCTTGAGTTTAGAATTTAAGTGATTCTTGTAGCAAGAGTTGTTAAAACTGTGCTGTCTAGAGCCTGTGGGGTTTCATGGAGCCTCTGGGGATCTCATGGGGAGCGTATGAGTGAAGCAACAAGGGCCAGAGTCTCCTCATGCAGAGCAGCATCTTTTCCTTCTATTTAAGTACTAGGTTTCACACAAACCAATGGATCTCTTTGAGGATGTAATGAAAACTACAGACTCCTCCCTAGAAAAATGCACATACACACATAGTGAAAATTTTTGCATGTAATTTCAAGATGCTCACAATCTCTTTGATGATCTTTTTGGACCTTCATTCCATGGAGTCACAGATTAAGAATATTTGAGAAAGTTTTTTTTTCAGTTGAAGGCTGCTTTTACCTAAGTGCAGGGGAAGGAAAACCACTGATCTATCTATGTGCATATGTATTTAGGTTCAATCAATATTTCAATATCTGGTCACAAAGAAATAGGTTTTATTTACACACTAAGGTTCATGTACAGAAGCTTTGCTCTTGGACACAGAAAAGCCTACCTGTTTTATATATATACTTTATATATATTGGACACAGAAAAGCCTACCTGTTTTATATATATACTTGTATATATACACATATGTACATATATACATATGTATATATACATATATATACATATGTGTGTGTGTGTATGTGTGTGTATTTATTGTGTGTCCTTGTTCACTGGCTGTCTGTCTTCTATTGTAAGGGACAGGGACTGTCTCTTTTGTGCTTGAAGTGTGCAGTTATTTAATAAATAACTGTTGAGCAAGTGAATGAATAATTACTAGAAAGTTTTAATGTCAGAAAGTTAAGCAAAGTATGGTTCTCCCTGGACTAAGGAAGAGCTGTGCTACCCAATGGCCTAAGGATGGATGAGGTAGACTCAGGGAATGGAGATTGTATAATAGAATAATATGGGATTTTAGAGAAGGACTTGGTCAGAAAAAAAGCTGAGCTCAGGAATTGCTTTGTTCTGGATTTCTGCATCAAAACCCAAAGTAAAGACCACCTCTAACTAGGGTCTAGCCTACACCTACTGGCAATTTGAACTTCTATTTCCAGTTTGAAAGGAGTTGTATCTCTAAGAAGGGGTGGAAGGAGGGAAAAGAGCGCAAAGCCACTCTCTGGAGTCCACTGCATTGAGACCTCTCATGGGGCAGTGAAAATAGGAAGGAAAATAATGACCAAGCCTGCTATCTCCCTTCTCTTGGCTTTACATAGAGTTATCTACACACTTATGTGCAGCTCATGGCATTGACGGCACAGGAAAAGGGAACATTGTTGAGGATGAGTAAGAATTCAGTGAGTGTGCAGTTTCTATCTCCTTTGGAGTTTGCTGCCGAGTGTTGAATCTTTGCTCCTATTGATACCAATTGACACTTGAAAATGCAAACATTCAAGGAAGGCATTCTGTGCCACAAGTGGGAACTGAAAAAATGTTCCCTTTTGTTAGAACTAAACCAACACAAAAAAGAGATGAGGGCTAGAAAGGCAGATATTCCTTCTGGAAAGATGTTCCAAATGGAGATGAGAGAACTGAATTGGTTATATTTAGAAGATTTCACATTTGTAGTACCCTTCCTGAAATGTAATAAATTTCTTATAAATAATGAGATGAATAACATAAAAGGCACAAGCATTACATTTTCTTAGTTTGAGTTCACATGAGTTGACTTTTCTTGATCAATTAGAGGGAAAATAATTCTCTAGTCTGTCCTGAATTGCCTGACTATTCTAGAGTGATCTGACTCTCCATTTTATTCAAGCCCCGTAGATGTGGCATTGGCAAACTATATTTATATTCTCTGCAATAAAAACTCTAAGAATGTTTTGCTTTAAGGACCTTGAACTCGAGGAGTCAGAAACTTCATTTGAGTCCAGGCCTGCCACTTACTAAGCAGATGACCTGGGAGAGATGACTGAGTGACTGACTTGTGACTAAGAAGGAACCGTTGGTTTAGATGATCTCCAAGCTCCTATCATAAGATTTCATGATATTCTTTAGGAACCAGGAATTTATATTGACTTTTTTTCTCTTTTGTAATTTAAAAAAGAGGGAGGTCAGCTAGTGAATATAAATGATTTTTGTTCTCCGGTGTACCTACCCCATGGGTCAACACCAAGGAATAAATGAGTTACTTCTTATTTGTTCCAATACTATCCCCGGGGAGGGCTAAGACTTGTTCAACAAGGAGTTTCACCCATTCTGATAAGACAGAGGAGAGAAGAGGAGAGGAGAAGAGAGGAGAAGAGAGGAGAGAAAAGGGGAGGGGAGGGGAGGGAGTTTATGTATTTGTTGAGTAAACAAAATTTTTAGGAAACTTTGTCTAAATCCTAGATACCATGTTCAGCCTATAGTCAGAGAATGTGCTAAAGAGCTGAAACTGGCAACTCAGCCTAATAGAGAATTTCACAATGAAACCTCTCACATGCTGAAGTGAAATCAGATAATAGCATTGTTTTATAATTTATTGATGTGAACATTTGAAGCCAAATTTGTATGCAGAACAGATGGGCCCACAGCTGATAAAAAGGGAAAAACTGCCCGAAAACAGGCTTGTTAAATATTATTATCTCTGAATATAAGCAGGGAGAAAATAACATGGTATTTATCTTTCTCCATCTAACTTATTTCACTTAGCATAATACCCTCTAGGTCCATCCATGTTGTTGCAAATGGTAAGATTTTATTCTTTTTTTATGGCTGAGTAATTTGTTCTTTTTTATAGCTGAGTACCACATCTTTTTTAACCAATTGTCTATCAATCTGTAGTTAGGTTGCTTCCATATCTTGGCTATTGGAAATAATTCTGCAGGGAACATATGTCTTTTCAAATTAGTGTTTTGGATTTCTTAAGTTAAATATTCAGAAGTGGGATTGCTGGCCCATATGATAGTTCTATCACAGAGTGGATTTCAATGGGATAGCTGGAAAGGTCATGCAAAGAGAGCACAGGTGACCTAGGAGAGTGGTTGGCTGCAACACAGAGCAAGGCTTGAACTATTTTGAAGAAAGACAAATGCTATTTATTTTGCTTTTTTTTGCGTAAAACTTAATTTTAGCTGATACAGAAGATTTAGATAATTATCAGACTTTTGGCAAAAGCTGGATCTTCACTGACTTTGAGGGAAAGATCTGATCTATAAGGAGTGATAATATCACAGGGTGATATTAGGGACACTGAAAAAAGTAGAGGTTCCAGATATACTCATAAACCCATCAGTTAATATAATAAATTCTTCAATCAGGGTGTTCTCTTTGGCATAGATGAATGCTAAAAGATAAATACCCCTGGGAAGATTATTACTTTTAAAGAATGATCCTTTGTTCACATATACATGCACTTATTATGTAAAGGGAAGGATAGTGAAACAGGTCTGATGGCAGAGAGGCTAGAAAAAAGCCATAAGTGGTGCCTGGGAGGAAAATAGAACTAAGAAGAATCGGGAAAAAAAAAAACCCAAAAAAGTGTAGAAAGGGGAGGCTGGGGTAATAAAAATCAGCAGTTGTAATAATAGTTGTAATAATAATAAAATGTAACATGTTGCATGGTTTCTATATGCTAGGCACTCTTTTTAGTACTTTACGTATATTAACTCTTTGGAGAACAAATTTGTCAATATCATCACATAAATATCTTTTCTTAAAGTATTCATTCATTCATCAGCTCTTCACTGAACTTCCATTATCTGCCAGACACTTTTCTAAGGGTTGGAGTTAGAGATTAGCAGAATAGCCAAGGGTGCTGCTTTTACAGAATTTACAATTTAGTGGGGGAAAATACCCAGAGAATAAATAAATAAAAAGACAAATAACATTGTTCTTGATAATGATAAGCTCTACTATCAGAGCGATGTGCTAGGGAAGAACAGGAGTGTGGGGATGATAGAGAGGTCAAGAGGCACCTCTCTGGGGACGGGATGGGTGACCTGTCACCTAAATGATGAGCAGTCAGCTACATAAAGGGGGCCCAGGACATTGGGCAAAGGGCACAGCACTGGCAAAGGCTTTTGGGTGGGACAAGTTTGGTTTGTTCAAAAGATTCAATTGAAAGCCAGTGTATCTGGAACTCACTAAGCAAAGAGGAAAGAGTTAGAAGCGGGTGAGGTCAGTTGGGAGGAAGCAAGGCTGTGCATGGCCTATGATTCGGAATTTATTCAGAGCGAAATAAGCACAACTGGTCAGCTCTGAAGGTGAAAAGGTGTATAAAATTTAGCTCCTGTTTCATCAGTTTACCAACTGTCACTACTATTCCAGAACTCAGTTGTTTGACCCTTAACCAGACTAAACATTTGCTGTGGTTCCAGGAAAGGAATAACAGCTAAGGATGAGAATGGTCAAGAGAAGAAGCAAGGCGTGGGATGGACATGCAAAGAAGAGAGAGTTTAGAAAAGGAGCCATTGAGTCAGGTGCCCTCTGCTCTCTTAGTTTCTCTAATCGGCAGGACTCACTCTTCTTACCTTTTCTTACCTTAGCTTGAATATACTTAATTTATCTGGAATTTCCATGCTTCCTAAGTATGTGTGCTTGTACATATGTGAGTGTGTATATAAGTGTGTGTGTGTGTGTGTGTGTGTGTGTGTGTGTATGTGTGTGATAAGGCACTCGACACTCTTTGGAACCAAAAGACATTTGTCAAGCTTGTTAATTTTTCCAGCTCTACCAGTTGTTGTGTGGCCTTCTAGCATCGTATTAGCACTTTGGGGTGAAATTTTTCATTTGATCTTAAGTATTTGCCCTATTGGTCCTGTATTCAAATGTCTCTAGAATTTTAGTAGAAGTAGTGCATGCTCAGCTCAGTTCATCAAACATTTACCGAGGGCTTACTCTATGCCAAGTGCTGGGTGAGGCATTGTCTGAATAAAGAGGGTAATTTCTATGACTTGCCTTCAAGGAGCACATCTGCAACCAAAAAGAACTTTCATGTATCAGCTTATTCTGCACTTTCAAAATCTGACATATGCTTTATTTCAGATCCTTCCACTTCCTAACAGACCAGTTGCACATTAGCTTATTCCCATGCAGTCCAAGCTCATAACCTAATTCAGACAGATTCCACATTGCTCTCAGCTGCATCACAAGGAGAGCATGCAGAAGTCAGAGGTGCCAGAGTCAAGAGCTGGGTTTTATTATAATTCTTACTTGGCCATAGGTAGCTGGAGCCTTTGAAAAGAACACAGATTATTTATGGATAAAAAGTATTCTGACAGTAAAGTCTCAGGAATAAAAATCCAAGAGGAGAAATAAATGAGGAATGCATCCCGGGGAGACGAATAATATTTACTATAGTATGTTTGCTTCAAGGCAAATTCCTGTTTTACTGCTTATAGTGGTAATCTTCGTGAGAAATATCAAGCTTGAAAAAAGGGCTTGTGGAGTAAGTCTGATTTGTGAAATGCTACATCCTTGGCCTCTGCATCCTGGGGGAGGGTCTAGGTGCCTTCTCCCGGCACAATATTCTTATAATGCATAAGACATGGTCTCTTTCCTCTTGAAATTTTCCCAGAAGCTTTCCCTTTAGCGAATATTTTCTTAAGCACCAAATTATGTACCTGTACCTATGCTAAGCAAAGGGGATATAATGTTGAGCAAGATATGCACAGCTCGCTGAGGAGAAAACATGATGCGACTGATTACTTGCAATTTTTATTGCAAATAATTCACTGATTTTACTTGCAATAAATATTATGAATCTTATGAAGGAGAAACACCCAGCAGTACAGATTTTGGTCACTGTAGTATAACAATGGAAGCTTTCCAAATTGTGTCCTGAGTTCCAGACCTGGGTTTATCTTTATTGACCATGAGCAGAATATGGTCACGTTGAGCTTGGACAAGCAGGGCTCCATTCCCTGTTGACCCTCTGGACCTGTTTTCTCCATCTCCGCCTTTCTCAGTCACTCCCGTCCCTCTCTCCTTAGTTCTGCATAGACTGTGATCTCCTTTACGTCAGGGATCATGGGCCTAGCTCCAAGTACCAGTGCTCTACACAGCGTGGGTACATAGCAGATACCAAATAAATATTAGTTCGATTGAACTGCAGATCTCCTGCTGCTTCTTTACTTCCAAGTATAAGCTTCAGCTGGGCAGGGGGGCTGTTGGATCCTACCTGGAGTTATTCTTCAGTGAGGACTTCATTGACCATCCCTCACCATGGGGATCAGGCTCTAAACAGGTGCTGTTTGATGGCTGCTTGAATGAGGGAGAAGTTTTCTGCTCCAAGCACTCCCTGTCTTCTACAGGATGATGCAGGTTTTGTGTGAGTCCTTTCTACCAAGCTGTCAATGTATATGAAATATTTAGATGTCAACTTTACTCCTGAAGAATCAAACTGATGTCTCCATCTCAGCCAACATCTTCTAGATTCTCTCTGAGGGGCCTCCAACATGCCCAGATGGAAGACCTCAGTGTTTCATGGAAAACACAATGTAATATCCTCTTAACTCTATATTCCCCCTAGTAAACAATGAATTCTTTGTTTTCATTGTGGTCACTACTATTCACCCCCAAAACATCACTGCTACACTAGAATCCAACTTTCTTGCCACCACTTCTTGCTTCCCCTCCATGCTCATATGTCTTACTGTGTCTTCTCCTAGATATATTATGCATTCCTCCCTCTCCTAAATCTCTGTTGTACTCAGGCCAGACAACTGGTCATCCTGCCTACAGCTCTTGCTGTCCCAGAAATATCTTTTCTAAATACAAATTTATAATAACTGCCCTTGAAGGCATGTTGTCGCCCTCAATGAAGAGTCCTGAGGAGGGCATAAAAAACCCTTGTATTCTGGTCCAAGGCTACCTGACTATTCTTGTCCTCCATTTTCTTTCCCTTCTCAGATATTCTCTGCTCCCATCACACCAAAGCATGTCTGGCTCCAACTATACCACGCGCTTCAGGCCTCTGTGACATGATGCGCCGTCTCCTTGAAAACTCCTCCAGGCTCTTTCTGCTCCCTTCTCTACATCAGCCTTGTCAACATCTACACATCATGCAAGATTCAGCTCAGGCCTCCTCATTACTAAGTTCTCATCTCAGTCTTCCCACCCATGTATAGTTAATCACTCTCTTTTCTGGGACACTACAATTTCTTAATGAATTTATTTTGGTATTTATCACATGGCATTGGAATTTTCACTGTCCGTCCTTTTGTTTCTTGCCCGTGTCTTGTTCAGGTGTAGATTCCCAGAGCCTTACATTTTACTTCTTATTAACTAATGGCCTTGGACATGTTATATAACCTTTGTCAACTTCATTTTTAGTTTAAGGGGGCTAATAAAATCCACTTTACAATTATTATAAGGGGTAAATGAGATGAAGCATATAGCAGAGTGCCTGACATACATTAACTAACAAATGACATTATTAATATTATTTATTAACATAATATCGGTACAGATAAGAATTATCTTCTGGAAATAGCTGAGCCTAGATGTGTCACTAGAAGGAGGGGTTTCTTCTATGCTTTGAGCCTAAAGTAACAGATTTAGATAAGTGGGTTCATGTCCATCAGCCGCTGAAGGGAGTTTTTCACTAAGGGACCAGTGGTCATCCTGGAGAGAAGATGGACATGAGCGTTGACTGGGCACTAGCCTGGAGCTGCTAGTGTGGAGGATGTGGGGGTGTGTAGAGAATTAGCAGTCAGCTATTTAGCTGTGCCACCATAAGACTTTCAAACCAAGATGTTTACAAACTAGACAGGATCATTAAAAACATCTTTCATGGAAATATTTTATGGATTTGAGTTAACCTATTGAATGGCTGCTATGAATCTAATACAAAGAAGTTCAAGGTATTGTTTTGGTCTTAGGTTATCCAAGGAGTAGAGAAAGCTACTTCATTTTGCCCCAAAGGAGTAGAGAAAGCTACTTCATTTTGTCATCAGTGTATAATTCCAGACACACATGATCCAGTCTGGTATGATACAGACTCATTCCTCTCGGAGTTTAGTGAAAAGCGAGGTCAGCATGCACAGAGACCTGGGGGAAACAAATTACTTGAAGGTACTAAACTGGGAAACACTGTTCCATTTTCTTCTGAATGGAGTCCACATTGGTGCTGGAAAACCATCTGGAGAAATGCAGGCCCAGGAGTAATAGCATGCTGTAATGCACTTGATTAAAAAGAGGAAGGAAAAGACCATGGTGTGTGTTATCCTCATGCTAGGACGGGAGAGCAGGCAGCCTGCAAGTTGTGGTCCATGAAGATTTTTGCCTGGATTACTTTAAAAGCACTTTTGCAGAGCCAGGCAAATGAAAGTCATGTGTTTATTCATCAAGGAGACCTTCTTTTGGGAATATTTTATTTGTAGTTCTATGAAGAGGCAAAACCTCCACATTTTTAATCTTCCGTGCAAGAACTTCTAAGCACTGGAAAAGCAGTGACTGGAAGAATGAGTTTGGATGTCTCAGAAATCCTGATAAAGTTTGAGAACTTCTCCAGGGTCTTTGAACTTTTTGGCTATGCCATATTGAATTCTGTGTCTGTGGTAGCAAGTTGACTTGCAGAATGTACACTTCTCGGGCTGTTTCAGTGTTTTCATCAAGGGTTCGGCCAGGTTCCAGTGGAGTAAAGGTAACTCTGAGACACTCGGTCTTGAGTGTGGGATATCTGAATATCCCCAAATTTCTCCAGGCTTTAGTAGGAGTTTGAGAGACATGCTAGGGTCATCTATTTCATCTTAGGGGAAGTCTTTTACCAATCAAAAATGACTTTGAGATATTTTAGTGGTCAGATTCCAAGTCTCTCAGTCAAATGATATCAGCCTAGTACAAAGAGTCTCATCATAACATCACAAGACTAGTGGAATGAGACCTTCTACTCATTGTTTGGAACTTTAGAAGATTGAAACTCGAATTCAAGAAGTCAACACTGCGTTGTGCCTTTGGTTTGGGCTGTGGGAAACTTGGTTAAGCCACAGATAGTCAACTTCAGCTCTTTGTGATTTTCTATACAAGCATGGTTATCAGACCTGAGTTTTAGGGCACTTGGTAAATGTTTTTAAATATGCCAAGTCTAGAAAATTATGGAGAAAAGTTTTTATTTCCTTGTCCCGCTTAATTTTGTATGCCATTGCACACAAGTGGAACTGCTTTTGAAGTAATATAATTTAGGAGAGAAACATGAGCATTAGTTACCTATTGCTGCTTAACAACTTACCGTAGAATTTAGCAGATTAAAACAACAAATAGTTATTATCTCACAGTTTCTGTAGATCAGAATTCAAGGGTGGTTGAGCTAGGTGGCTCTGGCCCAGGGTCTCTCATGAGGTTGCAGTCAAGATGTCAGCTGGGGTTCCAGTCATCTGAAGACTTGCCTGGGGCTGGAAGATCTCCTTCCAAGATGGCTCCATTGCATGACTGTTGCAGGAGGCCTTAGTTCTTTGCCCCATGGGCCTCTCCATGGGGCTGCTTGAGTGTCCTCAGGACATGGCAGCTAGCTTCCCCCCAGAGTGAGCTGAGAAGAGAGGGAAAACAAGTGAGAAGCCACAATGCCTTGACCTAATTTTAGAAGTCACACACCTTCCTTCCACCATATTTTCTTTATAAGAAGTGAGTCACTGTGTACAACCTATTTTTAGGGGGATAAATATTAGTGTCCACCTTTTGATGAGAGGAGTATCAAATAATTTGTGGACATATTTTAAAACCAACACACCATGAGCCTCAGAAGTCATTGACTTAGATGTGAATCTCAAGTCTGCCACTTATTAACTCTGCTGCTGGGGGCAAGTTGATGAATCTGAGCTTCAGTTTACTCACTTATGAAGTGATATTCAACATACGTACTCTGCAGTGTTATTTATCGGATTAGAAGTTATGCTTATAAAATATTTCAAATAGCCCCTAGCCTTAAATTAGTGCCAAATAAAAAGTAGATATAGTAACAATAACAACAATCGTGATGATGGGGATGAATGATCTTGGGCCAATGACACAATCTCTCTGAGGCTCATTTGGCTTATAATACCTACCTCATGAGACAATTGTCAAGATTAAATACTGTAACTTTTGAGAAAGCAGGTACTGGAATGAAGTATATTGGGTTTTCCTAGTCTTCTGGAGAAACACTGATGAGATGATATTTTAGTTGTTCTGGTTGCTAAAAAACATCGTATTTAAAATGGAAACACTAGCTATCATTAATAGCATAAACACAAAAATTGTTAGGGCATACCCACTGAGGAAAATAGTGGACTCACATTTTAAAATCTATTCCTTTGGACAAAAGGGTTCATCTGTCCTTCATTGGAGGGATAGTCTCTTGCATGATGCACAGCATAGATTGGTTGTTCTGTATTAGGAATCTCTTCGAGGTGTTGTACCTTGAGATGACATTTATCATGCCCTCTTACAAAGAACAGTATGAAGCTGATCATAAAACATGCACACACACACACATGCACATGCGCACGCGCGCACACACACACACACACACACACACACCCCAATCCGCCATTTAGTATGTCCTTTAGTGCACTGTCATCATCTGAAAACAATTATCATGTGGATGATGATGCAATTGGATGTGAAAAGGGATGGAAAATGTCAGAGAGAGGCATTTAGTGGCAGATGTTTTTTACCGTTTCAAAAAGATGCTTTGCCCGGAAGCCAGGGGGACTTTTGGTACAACAATAAGTCCAAACGGTTACCTGGGATGGTGTAGCTGCCGAATGGAGCAATCTAATCTCAGACTCCAAGCTCAGAGCTCTACCAGGGTGGCCCAGTCAGCACTTTTATTTTAAACTAGGTCCCTTGCCTCCCAAGAACATTTAATTGAACTGGATTTGAGCCTTTCCTGGCGAGGTTACTCCAGCAAAGTCCTGTTTACGTGTGGTAATTTCAAGGTTCCCAGAATTTAAGGTAAAGTTGGCAAAGCCACCATCAGTTTGAGAAGCAAGAGAAAGTAGTGTTGTAGCAGTGATGCAAATGTGGGAAGAACAAAGAACAAAGACCATTATCTTCCTGCCCTGGGAAGGCACTGCGTCCCTCCTTTCCACCTCTTCTTAGTCAAAGGTGGGGTGGGTGGGAAGGTTCCAGTTTTCCCTGGAATGAATTGTCAAAACTTTCCCCTCCAGGCTTGAAACATGTTCTCCTCTGAGCTGCTCAGCACGTTGTCAAACCAGTCTTTACTTGAAAGACATATGGCATCAACATGAAAGATGTCATATAAGTCCCCCCTACCCTGCCCCCACTTTTTGAAAGATTTTTGAAAGACGTTACATTCTGCATATGGGGCCTGCAGAGTGAAGAGAGCTGGCGGTCTTGCAGGGGAAGCTGCCAGGGGGCCAGAGACCCCCATCTGGAGAGGGTCCTTGGCTGGTTTCTAAAGAGCAAATGAAGGAGAAAAACTATTGACAAGGAGGGGTGTGTGGGGTGGGGTGGGGAAGACAAAACAGGCAACGGGAAACGTCGGTTTTATGGAGCTTGCAAACCTGAACTCAAATATTAAAAATGCTTTCATCAGTCTCCTTAATCCAGAGAAATTCTTTTTGGCTTAGATGGGAGGAAAATTCAGTCCCTTAAGGGGAAAGCAAGAGGAGAAGGAGGTAATAAGGATGTGAGTCAGACGCAGGGAATTGCTGGCAAATGCGTTCGTTTTAGGAGGCAGAGGGACTGTGTACAGCTGATCTAACGTTGCAGACCACTGATAATGCCCGCCTGCTTTTTATTGATTTCTCCCTTTAGTCATGAAAAATGTTTGACTCCATTTAGTGGGGGAAAGGTGAGAAAAAAAGAACCACTTCTTTCTCGTTCGCTTCTTCTCTGGGGATTGAACAGCACTTGGGCTCCAAAGCTGTGTTTTTCTTTGGGTTTTGCCTTTTAATAGGGGTTGCAGAAGTGGTTATAGACATTTGAGGGGAAATAAAGCTTGTGGTTTATTAACAGGGCTGGTTTTAATCAGCAGTGATTTGACTAGGGTAACATTAGAGCTACAACACTGATAACTGATACTATGATTTTCTATGTTTTTAACCCCAAACTGAAATCTTGTGGATTCACTGACAAAAAAATTCATTTGTTTCCCTGGCTAGGTTGTGGGGAGTGAGTGTTTTGGGAAGTCAGCATCAGAGAAAGACAGGAGAAGCTGGGGGCTGGAGCAGCTGCCTCAGGGAGTCTTCTCAGCTGGGATTCCAGCTGTTAAAAAGCAATCCAAGGAGACCAGGGTTCCTTAGTGAGGCCAGTGGAAGTGAGAGGAAGGAGTGGAAGGCAGGTTCTTGCTCCCATATGGCCACTCCAGTCAGGACCTTGATGGTCAAGTATTAACGAACATCTCTTCGCAGACCTGAGGTGATGTCTCAGGTGGTGACACCTTACATTTTTCCAGACGTTATAAGTAATGGTGTTTCTTCTCTCTATTAGGAAAGTTGAAAAAGTCTAGGCTACTTCCCAGGCAGAGCTCTGATCTCCTGTACCACCCAGAACAAAATTTACTGGCTCTCTCCCACCCAGTCCATTAGTTAACATGACCTCCACTGAAATCACAGCCAATATCCCCCCGCAAAAACGTTCTCAACAAGAGTAAGGCACTATGTTTTACCATATATTTTTTCCAAAAGGGAAAACAGGCCTAGCATTTACCTTTCTCTAACTGACTGCTTAGAAGACAAATGAGATGATGTACAGAGCTCCTGGAGAGACCTGGGAGTGAGAGCGGTGAGTGAACGGATTCATCCCCTGTCAGTCCTCCTGACATTTCTATGATGTTCTGTGTTCCTGTGTTTACATGTATATAAGCTACTTCTCCCAGCATAGACAGTACTTTGGATGTTTAGAGTTTCTTTCTTGTTCTCATGCCAAAGAGGCACTGGCCAATTCCCCATCTCTTCTTTGGTGTTCCTGATGAAAGGGGCCACATAACCAGGAGATGGCTGCCCAGGGTGATGGTGGAACCAGACACGTGAACAGGGAAGAATCTGAGAGCGCCCTGCCCCATGTCAGACTTAGCTCAGCTCCACCCACCAGCACCCCGTGCTCCCTCTTGCCCTTGTGTCCCTCTTCAGTGGGCATCTCCTGGGGAGGCTGCCCAGTTCACAGCACCAACCCCTTCTTGGGACCTGCCTCTGACTCACCGGGGTAGACCTGTGGAAACCATATCTCATCACCCTTGGCCAAGAAGTAGAGACCCAGCTCTGGAGCAGTTCTCTCTCTTGAGTATGAAATCATAATGAGGAATAGCAGAGACAATATTTGTTATGGCTCAGTCTCATTGATGACAGTGTTCTAAAGCACTTCATCACCTCACATAATTACTGTTTCTTTTTTGTTGTGAAAACATTTAAGATCTACTCTCTTAGCAGCTTTCAAGTATATACAATATCACTAGTTATAAGCACCTAGTTGTGCGTTAGATCCCCAGACTTTATCTACCATATAACTGAAAGTTTGTACGCTTGACCAAAATCTCTCCATTTCCCCCATCCTCCATTTCCCCCAGCCTCTGGTAACCACCATTCTACTCTCTGTTCCTATGAGATTGGCTTTCTTAGAGTCCACATATAAGGGATATCATATAGTACTTGTATTTCTCTGCCTGACTTGTTTCACTTAACATAATACCCTCAAGTTCCACCTATGTTGTTACGAATGGCAGGATTTCCTTCTTTCTCATGGCTGAATAACATTCCATTGTATATATACCACATCTTCTTCATCCATTCACCCATTGGCACTTAGGTTGTTTCCATGTCTTGGCTATTGTAAATAAGGATGCAATGAACATGGATGTTCAGATATCTCTCTGAGATCCTGATTTCATTTCCTTTGGATATATACCCTACATGGGTTATATCTGTCCTCCTAAATCTTACCCTTCCTTAAATATCCCAAATCAAATGTCATTTTTTTCCTCTGAATCATTCTGATTTCTCCAATCAGAAGTTGTTTCTTTTTTCTGTAAACTCCCATAGCTCTTCCAGTGCCCCTACAAATATACAAATAGGCTACATATCTCTTCCCTAATAGGCTGCACACTGTCATTGTCATTAAAATGTTATTATTATTGTTGTTGATTAGATTGTTATTTTTTAAAATTTTCGTATTCTTTGCTAACTCAGTGCTCAAAAATTAGTTACTTAAATAACAAGCTATTTTAACTGAGGTACAAATTACTTTTAATAAATTAATATATTACTCTCTCATCCTGTTGATGTATTTGCATTTCAGTTGGAGCTTCTGGAGAAACACAGTGTTGAACTTAAAGTTGAGAGTGGATGTTTAAGGTTTGAAGCCTAGGTTAATCTTATTAATTAAGGGCAAACTTCTTTTCTGACTCCAAATCCCATCCTGTGGGGAGAGGCCTAATCTACTTCTGTATGAGACTTGCTTTGACCTTAATTCTTAATACATGGAGATCAAGGTTGAGAAACTCGATTCTTATGGAAAATACTCCTTTTAGACATTGTTTGTGTTAGCATTTTCTGTTTAACAAACCATCCCCAAACTAAGTGATTTAAGATGACAATGAAATATTTTTCAAGATCCTGTGATTGGCGAAAAAGTTCCTCTGCTGGTTTCACCTGGGGTCACTCACATAAGCTATCTTCATCTTGGGGGTAAGCCGGGTCAGCCAATCTAAGATGATCTCATTCATATGAAAGGCAGGTGGCACTGGCTCTTGGCCTGGATACCTGGATTCTCCTCCGCATGACCTCTCATCCTCCAGGAAGATAGATCAGCTTTCTTATATGGCAGCCTCAAGGTAGCATTTCAAGATGACAAGAGCAGAAGCTACAAGGCCAGGGCTCCAGAATTCACATCAATTCCTCAACATCCTATTGGTCAAAGCAAGTATTGAGTCCAGCCCCAAATGAAAAGATGGGGAAATAGACTCCACCTCTTCATGGGAGGAGCTGCAAAGACTTCATGGCCCTGTGAAATCTACCACAGGTGACTGTGCGGCATCACCATGCTTCAGACCCCAATAACCGAGATTACTACCCAGCACTTTGCAGAAGTCCTCTTCTTATTTCACTCTCAAAGAGACAGAGGAACAAGTACCAGTGGTATGATATCCTTGAAGACTTTTCTCTTTGCCCAGAGAGAGAAGAATTTGACCTGCCTCATTTGTGGGGAACAACACTTCCTTGGCTGACCACCATGCATTTCAGGAAAACTAATCACCTCTAAGCGGTGGTGGGATACTGCCCACATTGCCAAACCACTTCTTGCAGGTGGTGGTAGCTTCCTAAAGATTGAATCTGTAAGCCTAAGAATATGAAGTAACTAGAAGAGTACCATCATAAAAGTATAT
>NW_011888980.1:3035672-3050520 GCF_000151845.1 Pteropus vampyrus
ATCAGAATCATTTCTTATACTTGGCTCTAGGCTCATAATAGTTGCCTCAGTGGACATGTGTTGCTTTTGATGCTTGCAATATATTGATAGTTTATCGAAGATGTTAAAAGATTGTTAAAAGACTCTTAAGTTTCTCAATTATTTTAACAAGAAGAACTAACCTGATGGCGAGAGACACCCTGTTAGTCTCAGCTGCTGACACAGGGGTCTTAACCCTACTTTGAATTTAGGATGGCAGGAATTGTGGCCCTCATTCAGGGGAGAAGACAGCTGACTCGTCTTACAGATACCTGGCTGCCCTGCCCTCTGTGACATTCATGATCACGTGGAGAGCTTTTATCCAGGGTTCACCTTTGGAAAATAGACAGCCCCTTTAGTAATATCTTTCTCACTCTTTCTTTCATTCCAGCTCCATCTAATGACTCTAATCCTCTAGAAACCAGCACCAATTGTCTGGTGGCTTAGCATTTTGAGAACTTCCTTTTCAGTGTAAGGGTAAGTACGTGCTATATTTCATTTAGAGTTAGACATATCCTCTGTTTAAGCAAGGCTGGCTCTGGTGCTGTTCTCATTTATATAAAGGGTGATGGGTGCTTAGATCAGGGCGCCTCTGGCTCTCAGAGGCCACATTTCCACAGTGAATGCTGGGAAGTCACAGTTGATGAATTGAGCCATCAGGGTGATGCTCACATTCTCTACATTCTTCAGTGTGTATGTGCGTGTGTGTGCATGTGCGTGTGCGTGTGCGTGTGTGTGTGTGTGTGTGTGTGTGTGTGCAGGGAAGCTCAGAGTCCATTTCTCCACCTACTCTGAAAGTACTTGACAAGTGGAGGTACAGATTATTGAAAATAAAGAGAGGTTTTTAACAACTTCACATAGGTCGATTGTCTCTTTAGCATAGTTGAAACTATCAGATTAGGAAACTGGCTTTTCCATTTGGGAAATGAGGAAGTAGGGTGATTTACTTATTGGCTATGTCCTTAAAAAAAGTTATTCTGTTTTCTAAGCACATAAGTAATGCATTTTTGTTGTAGGAAATTTGGAAGAAACAAGAATTACAAAGACAAAATTAAAATCACATCATTCCACTATTAATATTTATGTGCAAGATTAAAATAGATGCTAATACATGGCAGAGGCATAATATATAACACAATATGATATGTAACATATTAAAATATTATATTTCATTATATTATTTTTCTTGTGAAATTAAAATGTATATTATATTATAGCTTAAATGATATGTATTTTCAGATTCTCTTAAAGGTGAATAATATAAATGAGTATTTGATGGAAAAAAGAAATGATTGAACTCACGCATTGATGAACAAATGCATGAGCAGGTTTATTTTTCACTTGGCAGGGAAGGACTTACAACCCTTTTAAAAATGTTAAACTGGAGGAAATCTGACAGATTCAGACAAACTGCCTCATAATGGAATGACATTTCACTTCATTTTCATTCCATCCCCAAAACATACCCACACATTTATCTCACTGTGAACTTGCCTGGAACAGGAAGTCTACATCTATAGACGTTACTCAAAAATATAAACAGTAAACCTCTGTGTCTCTCAGTCTCTCTCTCTCTCCTTGTCTCTGTCTTACACACAAACACACACACACACACACACACACACACACACACACACACACACACACACACACACACCATGACCACCACGGCTACCACCTCTCCCCAAGTGTAAATAAATCACTCATGTGGGAAGCTGTTATGTAATTCCAGAGATTTCATCATTGCTTATGTTGGGCTGAATATTAGGTGTTATCTTTTTTTTTTTTTCTTTTTGGCATCATAATCTTTTTCTTCAGAGATAAACTATGGTTTAACAAATAAAGCTTCAAATGAAACCTGCCCAGTTCTTTTGAGGTCAATTGCATCTGACTCAAGCAAATGTCAAATTGCTTTGAGACTTCAGTTGTACTCTTTTGCCTTCTAAACAGTGCAGAAAGATGAAAAATGGGAAAACAAACATAAGTCAGAAAAATATGGGATAAGAATAATCAGATCTCATTTTTCTCTCCTCCAATTTCGGTTAGAGATTAAGAACAGGGTTCTGATGTTAGATCTGACCTGAATTCTGACTTCGCTACCTAGACCTGTGACCTCGAATGTTTACCTCCACCTCTTATAGTTTCAGTTTCCTCATTAATAAAATGGGGGATAATAGCAGTCCTATTTTTTAAGATTATTATAAGGATTAAATAATACAGTGGATGTGTAGCACTTGGAACAGGGACTTTTAAATCTAAGCATTTATAATTTTATTATCATCATTGGTCTTTTTTAAATTCAACATTGTTGGGCTAGCATTATCTTAAAACTAAAGAGTTGTAGAATGAGCCACAGAATTCACTATTAGTTTTCTCCTCAAATACTGACTTAGTTTTTTTCTTAGATCTTTAACACGAATACAAACATGGATAACATCTATGAAGTCCTGGTAGGAAGCTTTCAGACAGTTTCTTGCTTGTAGAACGAAATCTAATTTGGTAAAAACAAATAATCCATCCAACCTTCTTAGGATTTTTAACTACAGCATGTAATGATCCATAATGCTATTTTGTCTCTTGGTGTCAGTATAATAAATTAATGGCCTTTATTGGAGAATTATCCAGAGCAGTCAATATTGCTTCATGAGAGTGGTTGTAAGAGAAACCTAATTCTGTTAAAGATTTAGTTACAAAGGAGAATGTCAAAGCCAATGAGGTATGATGCTGTCATGGGACTGAGGTTTAGCACCATGAAACTGATCATCCATGAGTCATTTTTTGGCTCAGACATGTGGAGCCTCCAGGGAGCACTAACAGGATTTGCAAGTATTCTGGCGGCCATCTCAGAGCTGTGCGTTCTGCCCGTTGCACAAACCATGAGACGAGGGCAAGAGAGCCCAAGAGGGATAGTATTTCATGGCTTAATTCTTTCTAGTATGTTCAGAATATCAGAGTTTGGGAAAACACTGTGTTGATCAGTGTTTGCTGCTGAAGGAGATGGGGTGAGAAAACAAGACAATACAGGGTGGTGTCTCCCTTCCTGCATCTACCACAGATGTCTACATGGGCCCGCTATCATCGATTCATGATAGAGGTGAAGCATCAGGGCTGGGGGAAATAGAAATCCTTTCAGGTCTCCTGAGAGTTGACGGGAGATATGGAATAAACAAGAGAGCCAAGGAGGAAAGAGACAGGAACAAGACCCTGAAGTGGGTCCATCATCAGTGCACATTCCATGGCTCTTGCTGGGACTTTCTGGGCCATCTGCCACAGATGAAACTACAAAGATTCCCTACAGACTGAGTTGAAATTGAACCAAACGTGACAATATATTTTCTTTGCTCATGTTTCTCCTTTATACATGTGTTACAGGCCATCTAGTTCTGCTCTCTCCAGCCTGCCCAAGATGGCATTCTTTATTGCAGGGACTCTCAATGTACTTTTGTCAATGTGATTATTCAGACATGGCAGAAACCCCTGGGTCCAGGTTTTTTGGTAATATTTTCGTGTTAATCATCAATGGGATGAGTTCATTGCTTGAACTGGAGGACTGTTTTTTCATGGGCATACATATACAATTAGCACTCCTGCAGTTGTGCTATTGTCGACTAGAAAATATCAAACAGCTTATGCATTGAAGAGGGATAGCCAACCGTCAGATAGATGTCCTGAGAGCCACTGGTTTCCACCATGGCTTTCTAACATGCCTTCACAAGTAAGCCACTTCACTTCTCTGAATCTCAGTTTCTGGAGGGAGTTGAGCTTCGTCTCAATTGTACCTTTAAGCTCAAATTTTAATTGATAATCTATATATGTGTATCAGATATATCAAAAAATATACATAACAATCATAACCAAGAAGTGTATGTGTATGTGTGTATAATAGATATACTTCTTGATTTATTGAGGATTAAAGAGATATGGATTTAAGGTCCTCCAAGCACAATGCCTGGTACATAGGTGTCACTCAATAAACACACTGAATGAGTTACTATTAGGCACATGTATACTTAAGCCACCTCCACATTATAAGCCCTCATTTGAGCTCAATCTTTGTACATGAACATGAAAACTAAGATTCCAGCTCCTTCCCTTGAGGATTCATGATTGCTGCGTGCCATGCTGGACACCTTGCAGTCCTTCCATCTGGTTCCATGGAACTACTGCAACCTCAGGACCTGCATTTGGGGCAATTCATTCCCATCTACTCAACACAGAAGGGTGAGAGGCCATCTTCCAGCTGCAGCAATATTGGGAGTTGACAACTTTCTGGCAATCTGATTTGCTCCTTGGACCAAGTTTGCCCATGGGACAATGAATTACATGGCACTTGGTTTTTTGGAGCAGTCCACAAAAGAATTTTGTATGAGTCAAGGAAAAAACACATGACACTCAAATTGGATAATTTAGGAGAGTTTCATAAAGGGATTGTTTATAAAGATGTAAGCAAGGTGTGGAGAAATTATGATGGATAGTTCAATAGCCTGGAGAAGAGCAATGACCAGCCTCAGGTGCCACCTCTAGGCCTGAAGAATCAATGAGAGGAGTAATTATCAGAACTTGGAGACAGAGAGCTTTGTGGGGAAGGCCACCACCCAGGCTGCTTCGATAGAGAGATATGGCCAGCTTGTGCCGACTGGGCCGGGAGCCAAGGGAGTTGCATCCCCACCTCAATCTTTCTCTCCCGGTGGGGAGAACCTAACCAGATGTCAAAGAACAAGGGGGCCAGTCAGTGCAGACCATTCAGATCAGCCTTTGAGGGCAGAGAAGGGTGGAAGAGAGCAGAACGGGGATCCCCAACCATAACACCTTTTTTCTAAAGGTCTCTAGAACCCAACCACCATTGTTTCTAAGGAAAAATGTATTCTAAGTTCCAAACAATGTACTTAGCTTTTAGAATACTACCTATTTGTAATGTATAGAGTGTCTCTCTCTCATACATATGTTTTGTGTGTACATATACACATATATCTAAAAGTGCTGACATATGGATTAAAATAATAAGGATGACCATTTAATTAAGTTTTGAGAGTGAAGGGGGTGCTACTAATAATTTCACTGGTGAATAGGTAAGCTGGCACTATTCTGGACACACTGGGGCATATAACATGCTGACTGAAATGCAACAAGATGGATTCAGTAAGTATCAAGTGAATCTTAATCTTGTTACTTTATAATCACTTGTATACATGCATATATGTTATGCATGTATAGGAAACATTCCTCTTAGGTAATAGATGTACCTGTGAGGTACAATTTGTGAAGATATCAGTTAAAAAGGGGGAGGTCTTTTCTCTTAAATAATCACTACACCTGCCCTGTCCTGCCCCATGTGTCGAATTTCCCTTTTAACACAACAACTTCTTTATGCTGAGGTATTTCCTCCCACTTAAATGTAGTGACTCTAAGAAAGATTTTATGTTAGGCTGCTTCTGCTGTTGATACCTTACTGGCAACAAGGTTTTCAAGTTCTGGCATTCTTGAAGATGGCTTCCTGTGACAAGGGGACACATAGAAAGACCCTCTTGATGAGGGCAGGTGGCTGTGGCTGAAAGGTCTTGAGATGTTGGGTTGGCTAGGAAATGATCTCGTCAGGGTGTCCTGACTCTAAACTACCTCCTGTCCCATCCCACCCCCGATGAAGCTTCAGCCGTGCTTCTGTCTCCATCTGATTTGCGATCAGAAGTCCTTTTTCTTTTAAAGACAACCAAAGCTCTCTTTCATGGATTATCTGTTAATTCCCCGAAGTGTGGGCTGCATCCCACTGTGATATTCAAAGATGATTTCATGAAGAGTTCAGGCTTTATTAAATAATGCTGAATTCCACACTAAAAGAGTTATTCCCTGTAGCTGACACTGGTGATTGCCTGATGAACTCCAACTTTTTCAGGCAAATGCCCATCAGAGGAGGTGACTCATTGTCCAGCTCAGGTGTAAATCGAGATTATTCTAAAAAATCATAATTCCAATACTCTTCTATTGGCTTACAAAGAGGGCCTGAGGCCAATGAGCAAATGAGTCCTAGCAAATGAGACATGAAAGGGAGTGCCCTTAGGGCTTCTGTAAAGGGTTCTTAACTTCGTGAGCCTGCTTCTTTTTTGGTCAAGTGGAGATGATGACTTTGCCCTACCCAAATTATCTCCTGCTGCAACTTATGGAAAAACTTACACACCACTACTGTGCATTTTTACATCTAATGATGGTATGCTCTTGTTCCCTTCTTCTCAGATCCCATTCTGTTAATTTTTATTTATCTCTCTTTAATCATTAATCTTTTCCTCATCAGAAGCTTCTTATACTCATGCTATAAACAAGCACGTCTTTGTTATCCTAAGACAAACCCTTGACTCAGGCTGCTCTGCTTTATCTTTCCCAGCACTGCCCATCTTCTTGCTGGAGCTGGCTGTATTCTGCACGTTTTCTCGATTTTCGTGTTTTCTCCTCAAATCTCTGCATTCTGATACCTTCACTTATGCCACACTGAAACTGTTCCCATAAAATTTGATGGATCGCCTCCTAATCAACTAAGTCAACCACTTTTATTCAAGCCTCCCATTATTGTCCTCCAAGCTATTGTACTCTCTTCTGATTTTCCTATGCTCTGCCCACATCTTTGTAAATAATCCCTTTGTTAAACTCTCCTAAATTACCCAATTTGAGTGTGCCATGTGTTCCTTCCTCACTCACATAATAGGATTGTGTGAGCTGCTCCTAGAAACTAACATTGTCCTATGGGAAAATTCATTCTTCTTACACCTTCTTTGGAAGCTCTTCCTCCCTTCACTTCCAGGTCATCACTCTCGTTTGGGTTCCCTCCCCTGACTCTTCCTTCTGGTCTCTCACTGGCTCAGTTTCTTTCACGTACATCTTGACATTGATATTCCCTAGGTTTCTGCCTCGCCATTTCTCTAATGCCTGTTTCCAGAGTTCTCATCTACAAATGTGGCTTCAATGATACATTCATGGCCAGATCTGTCAGCGTTATTTCTTCTTACTTTTGCTGGGGAGTCCAGAGAAACCTCAAACATAAAAGATCCCCAATTAGACTTCTTCTCTGTGCTGTTCTGTACCCTCCACCTTTGGCAATGACCTTCCATCCACCACTCATTCAGGCTGGAAACATCAGCATCATCCATGACCCTTTCCATAGCTCCCATGCAGGATTCTCTAGTTCCTGTCCCTTCTACTCTTACATTCTTTTGTCACATTGATCCCCTCAATAATTCCACTCTCACACCCTCAATTGGAGCTCTCTTCATATTACACATGAATTACTTATGTAGACTCCTAAGTGGCCTCCGTTCCTCTTCGTCTTCCAAGTGGCCGCTGCTCTTACCTTTCAACAGAAATTGGATTGTGTCTCCTCTTTTAAAATTTAAATGCCTTCTTTTTGCTAGCAGAAAAGTCTCAACTCTTTAGCATGACACACAAGACTCTTCACAGTTTGATTTGGGCTACTTTTTTAGGCTTGTTTTTCACCATTCTCCTTTATTCATCAGAAGTGCTAGCCAAAAAGAAGTTCTAGCTGCCTTGTGAACATGTACTGTGTACTTTTTCACATGAGTACCTTTGAGTGTCCTAATCCTTCTTTTGGGCATTTCCTTGCCAAATGTCTCCTCCTACCTAATTTTCAAGGTCAAACTTAAAGGATTCTGGACTACACAGGTCATGAGATAGAATGTAGATGTTAGAAGCTGGGGTCATTAATTAAAATTCTGCTGAAATATAATTATTTATGGGTAATGGCTTTATTGTCATGTTCACGATAGCTGCACAGTCCTGGCCCAGAGTAAGGGCTTGAAAACTTTTAGTTAAAAAATGGCAATGTTGTCTTCCCATAGGCATCGCTGATCTTTCCACCTGCCTCTGTGTCTGACCCTCCTGCCCTATAATGGAATCCCTCACTAGGTGCTGCCCTTATATGTGATGTTTTCCTCACTAAGCTATGTATTCCTGAAGGCAAGGACCACGGTCATTCATTTCACAAACAGATGTTGGCCCTATTCTGTTCCAAGTACTCTCCTAAAGGATTGGGTTATACCAGGGAACAGAGCCGATCAAGGTCCCTGTTCTTGGGGAGCTTCCATTTTATCACGAGGAGACTTGCAATAAACTCATATCAAGTCAGTAAACTGCGTAGCAATTAGAAAGTGGTTAGTGCAAGCAAAAATGATGAAGTGGAGCAGGAAGGGAATGGGGATATAGAGCTGATGGGCAAGATACATTTCATGAAGATGACACTGAGCAAAATTCGAAGACACCAGGGATCAGTAATTAAAATTCTGCTGAAATATAATCTCATTTGGGTAATGCCAAGGATTTGCCAAGAAGCTATCTGAAAGAAGAGCATTCCAGGAAGAGAAGACAGCTAGAAAATGGCCTCGAGGCAGAGTATGCCTGGCACATTCTGCGAACACTGAGAAAGCTGAGTGGCTGGTGTGGAATGAGTGACAAAAGGGGCAGGAGATAGGAAACAGACGGAGAGGAGATGGGCATTATGTGACTTGTAAAATGCAAGTGACCTCAGGGATGTTGTTTGGAGATTAAATGAGATGATAATATGAAAAGTGCTAAGCATACTGTCTAATATATTTCTGTCCAATGGAGATATGCAAGCCACAGATGTGATTTAAAGTTTTCTAGTAGCCACATTAAAAATGTTTTAAAAGGATGAAATTAATTTTAATAACAAATTAAATTTATATATCCATAATATTGTCATTCCAACATATAATCAATATAAAAATTGATTAATGAGGAATTAAAAAATTTTTTAAACAAAGTCTTCAGGATCTGCGATGTGTTTTATACTATAGTATATCTCAATTCAACCAGTGACATTTTAAGTGCTGAATAGCTCCGTGTGGCCGATAGCTACCATATTGGATAGTGCAGGTCCAGTATATTTTAAATGCTTAATAAATGTTAAAAATTATTAAAAACAACAGGAATTGGGAAATATGCTTGGCCCTGGTTTTGAGGGAAGAAGAAATGGAAATTTTGGAGGCATGTATCAAATAAAGCATGATGATCATATCTGATGGTTTTCCTCCTTGCGCCTCGGCATGCCACGCATGGACGTCTCATCTAGGAGCCCAGATTTTCCAATTCTAAGTGACTATAGAGAAGGGAAGACCTGGAGTCAGCCTGTGGGTGACCTGAGGGGAGAGGAAGGTGAGTTCCCCGGGGCTCCCGTGTCATCATTGTCCCAGCCCCTACTGTTCTCTCCTCTCACCATGCCGTGCATTAATTCATCCAGGCCTCTGCTTTGCCTTGTATCACACCCAGAATTTCTACCCGAGGGGTTTCTCCATGGAGGGTGTCTGGTTTCAAGATCTGGGCTGTGTTTTCAAACAACATTTCAGCACCTTTGAGAGTGGCGTCATGGCAAGAGTGATGTTCGCAGCTCAAGTGTTGGTACCAGAAGGTGGCAGGAGCTCCGACACCCAGTGAGTTGGCTGCACAGAGGAGGGTGTTGGGGAAGGCCCCACCTCTCAGCTGTGTTTTTCCTCTAGAGATTTAATTAAACCACTGCTGTGTCAATATTCTTAGCATGCTGCCAGCCTCTTCCCTTGGATGGAAACATGCCAAGCTCCACGCATGGATTCGAAGGGTAACTGGGGCTCCTGGGAGGGAAACCAGCATGGGAAGTGGCCTAGAATTACTCCATGGCCAGGACTGTGTGGTGTGGGGCTTCTGGTTGCTTCTGTTTCTGACATTGCATGATGGACAGTCTCAAGCTCCGGACACAGCTGTACCCCAGACGAAGAATAAGAGCCTCAAGCCTTGCTTCAAAGGCCTCTGTTAGAATTATTTCACTTCCTTTTTCTCCTCCACCAGCTTCTCTCTTCCTTTCCTGAAAGGATGTCCAGTGGACCAGTTGGAGTTGCCACCCTGGTTCTTAGAACTACAATTCTTAGCCTTTCTTCTCTCTAAACAACTCTTTATAACAACTTGAGCTTTGCATCTGTCATGTCTCATCTTCAGAGTGCCCTATCCTCATTCTAAATGGTTGAGCCCTATCCTCATTCTAAATGGTGCCCTATCTCATTCTTAAATTGAGAGGTTAAGTATCTTGTTCAAGGTCACTAAGTCCCAGACTTGGGATTTGACTTGACTATGCTGCTTTTCAAAATAATAGTAATAATAATAAAAATAATAGTGGCAATATGTAGTAGGTACCCAATGAAAGGAGGCCATTATCATTTCACAAATTAGATAAATGTTGGCATGTTGGCACCTCTTTGTCCCTGCTACTGGGCCAGAAATGCTATTATTAAATAGACTTGCTTTGCATTTTGATGGGTAAAAGCAGATTCCCAAAGAAGTAGCATCTCCTTCGGGCACTATTAATTCTTGAGTGATAGAGAGCCAAGTCCTGAAGAAAGGAGACAGGGTAGGAGCTTGAGTTAGCAGAAAGCAGGTGGAAATGAAAGGGGCACAGGCTGCCAAGTAGGAAGGGTCCAAAGATGGATTTCCTCCCTTTAATTTCACACGTGGTCCCTGTGGCAGAGATGGTGACTGTTCACTGAACAGTTCATACACACTTCTGCATTTTCCAGCATCCCTTGCAATTAGACTGGGTCATGTGGCTTGTTCTAGTCAATTGAAGTGGGGTTATTATGTTATCACTCCCTGACCAAGAGACCATTTATTTCCCTCATCCCTTCCTTCCCTTACCTTGGAGATCTTGAAGACCTTGTGTTTCAGAGGGCTGTAAGATGGAGAATGGCCACCCCAAACCCTCAGACTTCTATGTGATTTAAAAAGAAGACTTTATTGTATTATGCTATTGAGATTCTATGGCCTATTTGTTACCACATCATAGCTACGACTTATCCTATGCTGACACACCTGATTGTCAGAACTTTCTACAATCTGCATGTTCTCAGTGGCCTATCTATGGGCCAGCTTCTGTTTCTCAGGAAGCAACAAAATGGTGCTTTGGCTCAGGTCTGCTATTCAGACCTTCTCTTCTCCCTGAAATGCAACCATCTTCAAAGTCTTTTCACAGAAGCAGTAAGGTGTTGCCAACATTTCCTCTGAGAGCAGAGAAGATCATTCCTTTGAGGAGGACAGAGACACTTGGCAGATGAAAACTTGCCTGTCTCAAGGCTCTCTGGGCTTCTGTGTCTTCAGACTCTCTTGGTTTTCTTTCTATTTCACTGGGGGATTCTCAATTTCTTGCCTCCTCTCCTTTCCTTTTCCATGTCTTAACTTTAGGGCACCCCTAAGAGCTACATCCTAGAACCCCGTCTCTCTGAGGCCCTGAGTGATTCTCCCTGTCCCATGCTCTAAATGCTATTTGTATGTTGATGATTCTCATATTTCCTTCTCCACTCCGGAGAACTCATTTATCTAGATGCTTCTCTGATAGCTCTGCTTCGATAGTCATTAAAATCATAGGGAGTCGTGGATTTGCCCACCTCTCTCCTTTTGCCATGTCTCCGTTAATGATATTACTCTCCACCTGACTGAGCGGGTAGAGACTCAGCTGTGGTTTCTCTCTTTACCCTACATTCCACCATCCAATCCATTGCCAAGTCCTTTCAAGTCTAGATCCAGAATACATGTCCTGACTTTTTCCATGTCATTCCATCTTCACAGCTACTGACCTAGTTCCAGACAGGACCCCCTCTCACCTGGACTGAGCCTCTTGCTTGGCATGCCTGCTTCCAGCCACTATTTCCCTTCTTTCTCCCTTACATAGCGACATAGGATATTATTTTAAAATACAAATCAGATCATAGCTTCATCTTGCTTAAGGTATCCAGTGCCATTTCATGACACTTTGAACAATAATTTAAAAACCCGAAAACATGTTTTGAATATATTTATGTTTCATTATAAATATATAATATAAATTATATTAATATATAATGGTATTAATATTATATAATTACATACAATATAATATTATATTAGTATTGTATTATTTATATTATATATCATATGTTTATATGCATAGACAAGTTTTTCCCTTGTTGTACTATGAAACACATTGATGCAGAGGTCCTCCAGGTACATATATCCATTCACACAATTTTCTGACTGTGCCCTTAAGTGGAAGTACAATAAATGGACTTGCTGAAGTATTGTATGTCAGCTGTAACTGAAAATTTAAATACATATATTTTTTTTAAAAAGCAATAAAAGAAGTGGACTTGCTGAACCTGAAATTTTATATTTTGAGCCACAATGTCAAATTGCCTTCTCCAAAAATTACACAGCATATATTCTCAGAAACAATGATGGAAAGTGCCTATTTTCTGTATCCTCCCCCCTCTGAGAATGGTTAATCACTTTTTATTTCTGTCATATTATATATGAACACCTTCAGCACTCCATGAGCTAGCCTGCTGGATGATGTGAAACTCATCTAGCTGATGGCAGAACTCATTCAAGCCAGCCTGAACCAGAACTGCTCAGCTGACCTATAGACTTGTTAGGAATTATAAATATTTGATATTTTATGCCGCTAAATTTTGAGATGGCTAGTTATACTGCGAATACAAACCGATATACTAACTATACATACAACTCCGTTACCAATTGTATTAATGAGAACAGCCCCTGGTTTGTTTCCTGACTGTAGCTTCCCAAAGTATATAACCTGCAGAAGAGAGTTAGTAACTCAGAACCTGGAAGAAGCCACATATAATTCAATGTCCTCTGCAATAAACTTTCTATGACTTTCATTTTTTGAACGTTTTCCATAAAAGAATGCCACTGAGGTAGGTTCTCTCCCATTGACTTGAGAAGTGTTTGCTTTAGGTGATCCAAAGGATCAGGTATTCCATCATGCTTGTATTTTAGCAAAAGACAGAATAAAAAAACATTCATCTTCATTCATTGGAAAGTTGATGATGGGCTCAGGTCTCTCTGGTTGGGCAGGGAATTCCCTGGCTCTCTTAATCTTTTCCTAGTTATTTCTTCACCCAAAAGGCACACTTAAAGTTTACCTTTAGGTTGACAAATATCCATCATTGATCCTTCTTATCATTTAAAGTTTTCTTCACCATGGTCTGAGGGTTCTATCCACAGGAATATCAAGCCCATCATTTCCTTAGCATTTTGTTTGCAGAAACATGGGAAGAGGATGTGGGTATCATTCTAGCTGACCTCTTTAAAGTCAGTCCTGAATTTGCCCAACATTCCTCTGATTGCAGGGTTGGGAAAATGCCTTTTGGTGAAATTACACAGTGGTAAACATTAAGGGAACTTTGGGTTTCTTTGCTCAAGGACACAGACTTCTTAGTGGCAGAGCTAGGGCTAAAATAGTTAAAGCTATATCTTCTGTTGGCTGGCTGCATATTGACTACTTACTATGGACATCTTGGCAGTTCCTAATGCCCAGTCCTGGCCCCTCTTCTCACTCTGAGCTCTCACACCAGGAGCACTCATCCAT
Organism: Pteropus vampyrus; assembly: GCF_000151845.1. Taxonomy (NCBI): domain Eukaryota; kingdom Metazoa; phylum Chordata; class Mammalia; order Chiroptera; family Pteropodidae; genus Pteropus; species Pteropus vampyrus. Next base: position 3,049,099 of record NW_011888980.1, read on the forward strand.
TCCCAGATGCATCGACACTACTTTATGCCTGTGATTTCCAAATTTATATTCACAATCTCCAGACTTGTGTGTATCTAACGGCCTACTCATTAACTCTCCTAGGATGTCTTGCACATATATCGAACATGTCTAAAACAAAACTTTTAGTCATCCAACTGATCTACTCATCTCTATCCTCATGTCACTCCCCTCACCCAGGACACTATTATCACTATGTAGATTACGCCAACAGTTCCTGTAAACTATTCCAACAGTTCCTGAATTATCATTTTTCCTTTTTCTTTACCTCCCTCCAACCCATTCACCACACAGCATCCAGACTAATCTTATTATGTGAATTAGATCATATCATGATTACTGGTTATGACCCCTTTCCAGTCCACATGGAATAAAATTCAAAATCCTCACTGTGGCCAGAAAGTGTTCATGATTTAGCCCCTCCCTACCTCTAACTGCGCTCCATCTCACTTTTACCCTCGGCCTCTCTGGTTCAGTCACATAGGCGATGTGAGCCAGACAGGCCTAAATTCATGAGCTGTTCAAATGAACGTTATTTTCAACAAACAAACAAATCCCTGAGTTTCTAAAAGCAGAATCCTCTAGTGCACTCCTGAATATAAGGGCACAGGCAGAGCATTCCTTGAGGAATTTCCTAGGTGTGTGAGTATTTGTAAAGCAGAAAGGAAGGAAAGAATTGGAGAGCACAGTGTCTGTAAAGATGACCAGATACCTCACTGTGAATAAAGTCTTCCAAGGTGAGAGGGATCGTCCATCTTAAATTCACCATCTAAGACTTTCTTGAACTTTTCAAATTTGCAGGATACACAACATATCGATTTCGTCTGTGCCAAATAATACAGTCCCACAAGTCTGTGTCTGTGAGGCTGCCGTGTCATGAAGAAGTGCACTTATAGCCGTGTACTATCAGACATTTATTAAATGCTTTTGATTGACACACCTAAAAAAGTAGGAAAAAACTTTTTGAAAGCCCAAATCAGTGTTTTCTTAGCTTGGAAAATAGATGACCTAAATCTGGCCCTGTCTGCTGTCTTGTACAAGAAACTCAACCCCATTGTCCATGTTTTAATGCAAACTGTAGTTTCAAACAAGAGTTGCCACTGGCAGAAGAAAGCAAGCAGTTGCCCGCACAACCTAACTTCACCCCCGCCTTTGCTGACGTTGGCCCAGGTTCAGCTTCAACACTGATGCCGCACACCTGCGGCCTGGGCTCCTGCACCTCCCTGAGTTCCCAGGCAGCCCTGGGCTGGAGCACGAAGAATAACACTGTTTCCCAGCAAGCATCCCCACCCTGTCCCCAGGCCAGGCCTTCCTCTTCCTTTGTTTTGACACCTCATTGGGAGCCTCTGGAGGATGGCCCACACACTCCCACCACAGGGAGCCATGGGACTTGGCCCTGGTTTG
>NW_011888980.1:3050570-3057881 GCF_000151845.1 Pteropus vampyrus
AAATTTATATTCACAATCTCCAGACTTGTGTGTATCTAACGGCCTACTCATTAACTCTCCTAGGATGTCTTGCACATATATCGAACATGTCTAAAACAAAACTTTTAGTCATCCAACTGATCTACTCATCTCTATCCTCATGTCACTCCCCTCACCCAGGACACTATTATCACTATGTAGATTACGCCAACAGTTCCTGTAAACTATTCCAACAGTTCCTGAATTATCATTTTTCCTTTTTCTTTACCTCCCTCCAACCCATTCACCACACAGCATCCAGACTAATCTTATTATGTGAACTAGATCATATCATGATTACTGGTTATGACCCCTTTCCAGTCCACATGGAATAAAATTCAAAATCCTCACTGTGGCCAGAAAGTGTTCATGATTTAGCCCCTCCCTACCTCTAACTGCGCTCCATCTCACTTTTACCCTCGGCCTCTCTGGTTCAGTCACATAGGCGATGTGAGCCAGACAGGCCTAAATTCATGAGCTGTTCAAATGAACGTTATTTTCAACAAACAAACAAATCCCTGAGTTTCTAAAAGCAGAATCCTCTAGTGCACTCCTGAATATAAGGGCACAGGCAGAGCATTCCTTGAGGAATTTCCTAGGTGTGTGAGTATTTGTAAAGCAGAAAGGAAGGAAAGAATTGGAGAGCACAGTGTCTGTAAAGATGACCAGATACCTCACTGTGAATAAAGTCTTCCAAGGTGAGAGGGATCGTCCATCTTAAATTCACCATCTAAGACTTTCTTGAACTTTTCAAATTTGCAGGATACACAACATATCGATTTCGTCTGTGCCAAATAATACAGTCCCACAAGTCTGTGTCTGTGAGGCTGCCGTGTCATGAAGAAGTGCACTTATAGCCGTGTACTATCAGACATTTATTAAATGCTTTTGATTGACACACCTAAAAAAGTAGGAAAAAACTTTTTGAAAGCCCAAATCAGTGTTTTCTTAGCTTGGAAAATAGATGACCTAAATCTGGCCCTGTCTGCTGTCTTGTACAAGAAACTCAACCCCATTGTCCATGTTTTAATGCAAACTGTAGTTTCAAACAAGATTTGCCACTGGCAGAAGAAAGCAAGCAGTTGCCCGCACAACCTAACTTCACCCCCGCCTTTGCTGACGTTGGCCCAGGTTCAGCTTCAACACTGATGCCGCACACCTGCGGCCTGGGCTCCTGCACCTCCCTGAGTTCCCAGGCAGCCCTGGGCTGGAGCACGAAGAATAACACTGTTTCCCAGCAAGCATCCCCACCCTGTCCCCAGGCCAGGCCTTCCTCTTCCTTTGTTTTGACACCTCATTGGGAGCCTCTGGAGGATGGCCCACACACTCCCACCACAGGGAGCCATGGGACTTGGCCCTGGTTTGCATCTGTCTCCTAGAGGAGGAGGATTTACGGAGCCCAGTTTTGAGAGTATTTGGAGCTGGTGATCAACAAGGTGTCTTTAAGTTGGTGGAGCCAACTGTGCTGACTTAGCGAGTTAGCCTGCATAAATGCCATCCCGAGTTTCCTTTTGTTCACTTAAGGAAAATAAAGTCAGTGTGCAAGATGGGCCCCCAGCGGGAGAGCTGACTCTGTGAAGACCATTTATTAGCCGATGCTTTGCTGAACCTCAGCTGTTCTCTCCAGTAACGACAGTGTGACAGGAAGATTTTTGTTCAGGTGATGGGCTTGAGCAAGCCTCAGGCCAGACCCCTCATTCCCAGGGAACACCCTTCCACAGTTGAAAGGCAATAGAGTCTCCATCCACACTGGCTTAATTCTGTATCCTCTCAACCCGAAGAATCTGACCAACTTCTTTCACTTACAGTTTGAGATTTTGGCAGCTAGAGCGACCTCCCTCAGAGATGCTGGAGGCCGGGTACAAACTACATATGCTGGGCAGAAAACTTGCATTCGAAGGTCCCCATGACTGGTGGCTCTACTCGCCTTTGCCCATATGGTTGGTCACCCTGCGGGGTTATTTGTTCATGACACTGTGGTGGTATCAGGTTAGAGCATCTTGTCTCCACAGGGCTAACATCCACATGCATTTGCAACTGATATTGTCAATTAACTCATGAGATTATTTATCCTTGGTAAGGCCTCTCAGAGGTTCAAGTATTTTTGAGGTTTGGAATTAACAATTTTTGAAGTTCTCTGTATTTAAAAAAAAGGAAGAAACACCAAATAGGTCTTTAAAAAAACTTATTTTACATGTTTAATCTATTTGGTATATTTCCAGAATTGTATGGTATCCCTAGTAAGAAATGACAACCAAGAGAAAATTGGGAATGTCTTGCATGTGAAGATGGGACCAAACAGTTACTACCCTCAGCATCTCCCTGTCAGACTTCAAGCAGCCCTTCTCCTATTGGCTGTGGCTCCTGGTCTAGACTCTTTACAGCCCTTTGTTATCATCAAACTGAGAGATACCTTGGTGGCCTAGAAGATCAAAGAGGACTTGTAGCTAGTAGTTTGGGCTTTATTGTTAGAGGTTGATCACTTCTCTGGTATTTAACCAGTGGTGGTGGCCATTTCCTCTTTATTTTGTTTTTGAAATTTATATTTGCTATGGGAGCCAGGATGCCAGTGGCAGCTTTGTCTTAGGTATTCTCTCAAGACTTCAGGGAAAGAAATATGTCTTCCTTATGGTGTCTACCCTTCACAGAGCAATGAGTTCACCAATGAGGTGGTCCTGACATTTCCTTACTGAGAGTGTGATTCTAGAAAGGATGATGGTGCTCAACACTCATTCTATTCGCTCTCCCATATGTTCCAGTTCCCTTGTGGGTAAGCAAGTCATGAGACTGATTCTGACCAATGGACTGTAGGTGAAAGTGGTTTCTGCCATTTCTGGGCTAAAGTGTACTAGAGTCAAAACAGGATCCTTCTCAGCTGTGTCTTCTCTTCCTGTAAGGTCTGGAGATGTTTTCAGTGGTAGAGCCTGCAGAATAAAAACCCCCTCCCCACCATATATCTGAATATGTAGCAGAATGGGAAAAAACTTTTGGTGTTCAAAGCCATTAAGATTTCAGAGAGCATTTGTCACCACTACATAGCTTAACCTATCCTGACTGATACAATAGGTATTCTAAGTAAATTTTATTCACAATAAAATCTTGAGATATTTAAAATACTCTATATATGCATATTATTGTATATGTGAAAAATATATGATTAAAAAGTTTTGACTTATGCAGTTCTTTGCGTGAAACAAACAAAATGAACCACAAATTAGCACATCTTTTTGTTTTTGTTGCCTTTTTGTTTTTGCATTTATTAAGCACGTGATGCTAAGATTGTTACCCAATATATGCAGTGGGATTAGGAGTCTGTAAATTAAATTTTCTCTGCAGTGAATGAAACCGGGTATAGCCTTTGGTCTCAGAAAGTTCAGCAGAATGAGAAAAGACCAGGAATAAGAATCAGGAAACTTAGAAGCTATGGGATTTTCTGGATCATCCTTTGCATTGAGGTTTAATTCATCTTCTGGGATTCTTCCTCACTTATTCAATCCCACATTGGTCTGTCTCCTTCTGAACTGGTATGGCAGTGGTTATCTATGCTTCACCTTAGTTATGTTCTCTGTCATGTTGCTCATCCTCTCATTTCACAAAGATTTGATGAGCCTAGGATGGGCTCCCATATCAGGTGATGGGAGCTCAGAGAGCTAAGCCAGCTCTTAAAGACCTCACAGTCTGGTGAGAAGTTCCCTCACAGTCTACTCAACATTTCATAGTTGTTAGGTTTGTTCCCTCCTTGTGGAGGAGAATGATACCTCTCATTCCCCATTTATCTTCCATTTGCCCTGCCACCATGCTGGCAGTGTAGAGGCTGTTTTATAGATAGTTGACATATGAGTCTGCTGGGCACGCTCATCAGTCAGTGTGTCTCTATTGATCTTCACTGAAATCCTTTCTCAAAGTAAAACAATTCTCCTGGTTTTAGTTTGGATCCATTTACCTGTCCTTGATTACTACAGTCTGCTTTGGGTTGCTTTTTGTGATGTAATTCTGGCAAAGTTGTCTTTATTTCCCTAAAACTTACTCAAGGATAGCCAGGTTTTGCATTTGATAGCAAGCAACTGTGAAGACTGTTCCATCTGGTGAAGTAAAATCTGTGAGGTGGAAAACCTCCCAGCAGAAGTAGGCTCTGCTCATGAATATGTTCTCTTAAAGTGTCACTAACATGGAATGCAGCATTTCATGGGAAGACCATTTCAAGGACCCCCCTTCTCTCCATCACTGACGTTCAGTTTGAAATGTACTCTTTCAATATACAAGTCAAAGCAAGACTTTTCCAAGTGTCAGCCTCACAAGATCAAGCTAGTTCTTGGCAGTGAACGAAGTTTCCTTTTGCCCCTGGCAGAGTATTAGTAACCCAAGCAGAGCTAGCTGAGCAGAGCTGCACCAGTGGACTGGGGCCTCCCCAGGTGCAAAAGAGCATCTCAGTCCCAGCCTGCTCAGTCCTTCAAAGACATCTGCCCCTGGTCCCGAGGGGTTTGGGGTATGCAGTTAAGGGTGACATAGTTATATCCTTTTATTTTTAAGCTTTTGTAGGGCAAAGAGCCAGCTTGTTCTCTCTGCAGAGAATGGTGGCAGGCAAACAACCAGCGTTTGTCAGCAAGCTGTACCAACAAGATGCAAAAACAAGAGCCCAAGCAGAGGAGGGCAGCTCACAAGCTAATGGTGCCAAGCCCTGTCAAACAATACTTTGCAAACGCGATGGTAATCAATGCCACCCAAGCACACCAGATGTGCCAGTGAAAACCTCTCGCACCTTTGGCTGAACGTGGCTTGAGACTAGAGTTTGGTGAGAATATCTTGTTTCTAGGCACTCCAGACTGCTGAATACAAAAGTGACTCTTTTGATATTGATAAATAATGTGACACATGATTCTCCCCATAGAAATGGTGCAAATCCTTAATTATGAGAGTACTTTCTCAGGGGCACATTAGAATATTGTGCTAAATTGAGTTATCTTCACCTTTGCCAAAGCTTTTGTAAAACTGCACAGTAAGCTGCCCTTAGAAGTTTTCGCTTTTGTTTGTAAATCATCAGTTCAACTTGCACTAAGGTTTCCAGGAATTAAAAAGGGGAAAAAAAAGTCCAGAAGAAATTACATAGCGGGAGACTCCTAAAATGGGGTTTCCCCCCTTTTAGTGAACAGGTCACAAGATTGCAATTCTAAACAATCTCACAATTAATTCTTGAGCTAGGCAGTCCAATTAGGACAAATGCTTCCTTTCTGGTTTAATTAGAGATGAGTACGCCCCTGTGATCTTATTTGTATAAAATAAGTGCTCATTGAACAAAGTTTGGATCAAGTTCAGCTTGTTAGAAATGCCATGAAAAGAGAGCTTTCTCTCACTGTCTCTGGCCCCTTTAACCCCTTACATGCCCAGAATGAACTTCTTAGATGTGAAGAATATAAAGAGTATCTTTGGGGAAACCTGGTGAACTTAAAAGAGGGGATGTGTTTGTTGGAAATGAGTCTATCCTCTCACCTTTGCATGTGAGAGCATCTTCCCATCCTGCTTCCACCGCAGGTGTGAAATCAAGCTGCACGTCTGATGAAGGCCATTCTATCGTAGAAAGAACAGGCTTCTGTATGTGTGTTCTTTAAAGTCTCACGATGCAGAGTGTGAGCTGTGGGCCAGCAGCAGCAGCATAGCCTGGGAGCTCATTAGAATGCAGAATCTTGGGTCTCTACCTCAGACTTAGGAGAATCTGCATTTTATCAAGATCACTGGCTGATCAGTGTGCATATTACAATTTGAGAAGCACTGGTCTAAAGGCAGCAAATGAAGGAGATTTTATTTTAAAAAAACAAAGGGCACCCCCCCGAGAATGCCACTTCACTTGAAGAGAAGCTAGCCACTGGCATCCTCTCTATAGTGGGCAGATGGCCACTTTGACCCACCCCCACCCCAAACTCTGCTAAAGACTCAAATGTGTTACCTCCTGCCTCATCTTCTAGTAAGCTCCCAGGACTAAAAGGACCCAGCCTCTCTAGGTATCTGTGCCGGGGGCCTCTTACACATCCTTTCAACATGGTACCGAGCCCCTGCTGCATGTCAGAGTCCCCGCTGGCTCTCTGGCTGCAGGAAGAAAGGATTCCTGCCATCGTGGAACTCCCACTCTCATAGACTGGTGCTGGACAGAGTGGATGAGTGGGAAAAGTCATGGGACCCCCCAAGCCTAAGGTGCCACGAGTGACAGACTGATCATGAGATCCAACTTTGGGAAGGCCACACATCTGGGAGGAGGGGGCCTCTATCTTCATGGGAAAGTTCCAGTATGCAGCATCCTAAACACTAAGAGACAACTTCTAAGACTGTCAGTGTGTTAAAGAGGACTTAACTCGACAAGCATGTTAAGTGCCACCTTGATTTATTATTCTGCTCAACGAGAGTTTGTCCATTTTTTTTCTCATTTATTTTGTCAGAAAGTAAAACTTGGATATAACAAATGTCAGCGTCAATAATGTTGCTAACGGGCCTGAGGATCTCTGTGTTCTCATGTTGTTCAGTCCTGGAACTTTCTCCAAAGAGCCTAGTGGGGAGAATATATGGACATGCTCCTGTTTTACCATATGGTGCCTGGGAGAGGGTTGAGCAGGTAGTAGCAGAGTTAAAATTTTGTCCTTCCATCCGAGACACTGAGACTAATGTCATTGTTAATTAGGGGACATTGAAGGACCCCAGACCAGCAAGTAAATCATCATTAATGAGCCTCTCAGCTGGCTCTTGTCTGACCTGGTACCCTGCTTACTGCCATTGCCTTAGTGATGGACCCAGTCCTGCAGCCCTCACAATGTTGTCTAGACACTGGGGCAGGATCTCAACTGTTCTTCCCAAACTCTCAGCTCCAGCATGTGAAATGCTCTCTGTAGCGCCTAGTGACTGTGGCCAACATGCCCTGAAAGCTTGGTGTGTGCTGCTGCTGAGAGCCACAATTATGGGGATAAGAAGGGGTACACGGTGTTCAGGAATGGAATCAATGCTGGGAGGAAGATCAACCTGATTGATCAACCAGGACATGTGGAAACAAAAGAGTGCTTTCACCAAAACAAAAACAAACAAACAAACAAAAAAAACCAAAAAAAAAAACCCAACAAAAAAACAAAAAACAAAAAACAAAAAACAAAAAACATGCATTTACAGAGCCTCTTCCCCCTGCAAGGAATTTTTACCTAAAATATGTTTTGCAAACTAAAATATTTAATACAAGAATTGATCAAGAAAAGAATTACTGCTGATGATTAAAGATTTCATAAAGGAAAAATGCAAATGGAAAGAAGAAGGAAGGAA
>NW_011888980.1:3057931-3059677 GCF_000151845.1 Pteropus vampyrus
TGATGGACCCAGTCCTGCAGCCCTCACAATGTTGTCTAGACACTGGGGCAGGATCTCAACTGTTCTTCCCAAACTCTCAGCTCCAGCATGTGAAATGCTCTGTGTAGCGCCTAGCGACTGTGGCCAACATGCCCTGAAAGCTTGGTGTGTGCTGCTGCTGAGAGCCACAATTATGGGGATAAGAAGGGGTACACGGTGTTCAGGAATGGAATCAATGCTGGGAGGAAGATCAACCTGATTGATCAACCAGGACATGTGGAAACAAAAGAGTGCTTTCACCAAAACAAAAACAAACAAACAAACAAAAAAAACCAAAAAAAAAAACCCAACAAAAAAACAAAAAACAAAAAACAAAAAACAAAAAACATGCATTTACAGAGCCTCTTCCCCCTGCAAGGAATTTTTACCTAAAATATGTTTTGCAAACTAAAATATTTAATACAAGAATTGATCAAGAAAAGAATTACTGCTGATGATTAAAGATTTCATAAAGGAAAAATGCAAATGGAAAGAAGAAGGAAGGAAGAAAGGAAGGAAGGAAAAGAAAGGGAAAGAAAGAAAAGGAAAAGAAGGAAGAAACAATGAATTTAATTGTTTGTGAAATTATGAAATTATGAGACTTGAAGGATTAAGAACACCTTATACGTAATATTAAAGAATTTGAATAGGAAAAGAGGAACAGATGGAGAAGTTATAAATAAATAATAGAAGAAAATATTTTTGAAATAAAGAAAACTTCAATTTCAAAACTGAAAGGATTCAAGTGTCATGCAGGAGTAATAATAGTACTAATGATAATGATAAAAAGGCCAATAGAACTTCTACAACGATGAAAATGTTCTGTGCTGTTCAGTACGGTGGCCACTAGCTACACAGGGCTATTGAGTATGTGAAATGTGACTAGTATGACCGAGGAACTGACTTTTTAATTCAATTTAATTTTAATTAATTACTATTTACATTTAAACAGTTATATGTGGCTAGTCACCACAGTGAACAGCTCAGACCTAGACATTTCCTAGTGAAATTTCTAAAGTACAAACATCAAAGTAAAAGTTCATAAATTTCCAGAAAATGAAAAAGCTTACCTTCAAAGTATGGAGAGTCAGATAGTATTGAAATTTTCATCTGCAATACTAGAGTTAAAGAAAATAGAAACATATTTACAAACCATTAAAGAAAAATGTGATTAAAAATTTTCTGTTCTACCAGAATAACGTTCTTATGTAAGAATGAACAAATTTGACATTTTTAGATATGTAACTATTCAGAAAATGTATGACCTTTATGTAAGGAAAGACTCAAAAAAGTACTCTATAAAATATAAATGAAAGATGAGCTAAGATTTACATGCAGGAAAGATAACGTATTCAAGAAAATTTGGTGCATAATGAATATCATAGAAAAGAATGATGGAAACTGTAATGTAAATATTAAATAAAGTTTCTTCAAACACACACAGAATAAAAATATCTAGAGACTAGAAGAATATTCTTGGTATATCTGGCTTCAAAAAGCCTTGCCCAGAGCTCTGAATACCCTGTTCACTTCTGACCAACGACTATTATGGCAACACATTGGAATAATTTGAAGTTTACCAGTTTTATACTTTTATTTGTATTAAATTTTTAAAACAAATTTAGTTTGATAATTGTACCACTGTAAGAATAAAGAGTTTATACCTAGTAATGGGTGCATATTATAATACAAAATAAGTTAAAAATAGTATAGAATAGGCACAAGAAT
>NW_011888980.1:3060442-3079156 GCF_000151845.1 Pteropus vampyrus
CATATTTACAAACCATTAAAGAAAAATGTGATTAAAAATTTTCTGTTCTACCAGAATAACATTCTTATGTAAGAATGAACAAATTTGACATTTTTAAATACGTAACTATTCAGAAAATGTATGACCTTTATGTAAGGAAAGACTCGAAAAAGTACTCTATAAAATATAAATGAAAGATGAGCTAAGATTTACATGCAGGAAAGATAACATATTCAAGAAAATTTGGTGCATAATGAATATCATAGAAAAGAATGATGTGACTGGAAACTGTAATGTAAATATTAAATAAAGTTTCTTCAAACACACACAGAATAAAAATATCTAGAGACTAGAAGAATATTCTTGGTATATCCGGCTTCAAAAACCCTTGCCCAGAGCTCTGAATACCCTGTTCACTTCTGACCAACAACTATTATGGCAACGCATTGGAATAATTTGAAGTTTACCAGTTTTATACTTTTATTTGTATTAAATTTTTAAAACAAATTTAGTTTGATAGTTGTACCACTGTAAGAATAAAGAGTTTATACCTAGTAATGGGTGCATATTATAATACAAAATAAGTTAAAAATAGTATAGAATAGGCACAAGAATAGAAAAACAGATTAGTAGAAAGATCAGAGGCACTGAAGAGAGAGTTCAGAAATAAAAATATATGTGAACTAAATATGAGATGATTTATTTTTTTCTGGGATGGTTGAGGGAGTCTTCACAAAAAAACATGGCTCTTGAACCTTAGAGAGAAGTGAGAAAGAGATGGAAGGTGAAGTATCATGTTTTCTCCTGATCATTTTAGCTGAAGAAAAAGTGTACAATTTAGGGATATTTTCTAAGAGAATTGAACAAATTCATCTAAGAGACAGAACTCTTGTAAAATCTACCTTCAGTGTCAAATTTGCAAGGAGTGGAGAGATTGCAGCCCCTGTAAAGCCCAAAGAACAAGAGAACGTGAGAAGTGACTCCTTATATTCAAAATACAGCAGCTTGTTGGATCATGAGGGCTCTGTTCTCAGCCAGTTTGCTCACATTCCTAGCAGACGGCTTGCTTTGGCATCCATGTAATCCTTGCCAGAATGGGAAGCCCCCAAGCTAGTCAAATGAATATTTTCATCATTTGACATGATAAAGCGTGTGGCTCTTGAGTAAGAAGAACTGGCACAACCATGGGCATGTTCTGTCTTATCCCATCTACTCCACCTCTGGTAGGAAACAAGTCTCCACCAGCCAGCACATCAGAGAGGGTCTCCTGGTGGTCGGGGAGGGGCAGAGCCATGCCCTTTTTTTTTGTGAACCACATGTGGCCTTGACTTTCACCAATATGAATTCTACCCTCTGTTTGGTAGAGGTGAATTTTTTTGTTTTGTTTTGTTGTTTTGTTTTGCAGGTGAATGATCTTTCTCATTGATCCCCTAAGAAATACCCAGATAGGGACTTTTGGTGGTATATACTAAGACCAAAAAGAAATGGGTTTACTTGCCAGAAGTGCTTGCAGATGTATGGTTGAAAACATTTGTTTCACAGGACTGTCACTATAAATAGGATGTGGATCAGCAAGACGGCAACAGTTTGCCTGGGTGGCCTTGTCTTCATGGCAGAGAGATCTCCCAGAAGCACGCACCACTGGAGCTGACTCTGGATCTAATGAAGCTGCCAACTCAGCACTGCGACGTGGTTCACAGCTGCCCTGAAGGCAGGCCCTTCCTTCGCTGTTCCAAACCCGTCTGTGATCATCTCCAGAAACTTCCAGGAGAGACTGGGGGCTCTTATCCATTGGGGGCGTGCCATGCATGTGAAATCCTGTCTCTTTTTGCGTGGTAGAGGGTGTGTGTGTGTGTGTGTGTGTGTGCGTGCGTGTGTGCGCGTGTGCGTGTGTGTGTGTGTGCACACGTGCAGAAAGTCCCAACCAGGGGCATTCTGCTCCCGTTAGTCATGAAAGCAGGAGGCCTTGGCTGCATCACAAGTTCTCACTTATCCTCCAAAGAGAGGGAGGAAGATTCTTGCCTGCTCTTGCGGAAGACTGCAGACTTGGAGCAGGGACAGTAAGGACACGAAGGAGACTGCAGATTGGGGATTTATCTGATGGGTGACCAGGAGAACAGTGGATACCTGTGGTGGGTGAGGAACAGGAGAAGTTGCTGAGGAAGAAGAAAGGGTAAGACCCATCTGCCACATCCTGTCTCCTGTTTGCAACCAATGTGGGCCAACTGGAGGCAGAGGAGGGCAGGAGAGTCGGGAAGGGAAAGTAGGAAGCCGAAGTGATTTTTCAGCCCAGCAGCCAATCAACTGGCCCGAGGACACAAAATAAAACAGCACTACTCCATGACAGAATGCTAGCTTAGCCCAGCAATTTAAGTCTTTCTCTCAAAACTTGTTTTAATAAAATTTTGACATGGTTGGGAAAAAACCATGGGCCTCATTTGCTGTGTTCCTCAAACACTAGTTTCCCATCCCCATTTAGAAATAAATGAAGGCACTGTGTGGGGTCCTCTGCCAACCGTGATCTTAGTCAAGCCTCACAATCCTGGATCCTTTTACAAAAAAGGGATATTGAGGCTTAAAAAGGTGAAGTAACTTGTTCAAGATCATAGAGTAGGATCACAAACCCAGGGCTTTGGTGACATCTCTGGACAATTACAGGAGGTAATTGCTCTTTTTGGGAGTAATGGAGATATTCTTAATGGCAAAAGGGGTTTCCCTCCTCTGTGGCACAAACACTAAGTACTTATTCTATCTGGGCACTAAAATACACTCTCCTGTTTGCTCTCACAGTCCTATGAGTTAGATATCATCACCCCATCGTCTGGAACAATCTGAGGAAAGTCTTTCAAGGGCATACAGCAAGGTCATTACCCAGCCAGATTATAAGCACAAACCTTTCTGATCCCAAAAGCCATGCTCTGGTCCCTTGCACTCTACTGCTTCCCTAACGGAAAGAAGGCCCCACTGACTCCTCATCCCTCCGTCCCATTTGCAGCTGGCTCTGCCCGGGAGAGGAGGTGGTGTGCGCCCATGCAACAATGCCCATTACTCATTACTCACTGGCTTCCTGGTGATTAAGCCCTTAGAACTTCCTCTCAGCTCCGGGTGACATCATTACATAATTAAGGTGACTGTGATGCCCAACTGCATACACCAAACAAAGGTCCCTTGTTTGAATTTATCATCCAAACTCTCCTTGTGCAAGACTGAGCTCCCACTGGTAATTAAGGAAGACGCTTTAACCTGGCTGAATGAGAGCAGGGCTCGGGGCAAAGTGGCAAAGAAGAGACCCGATGTCAGCCCCTAACTTGACATGGTAATGAAGGCACCCATAAAAGATAAGTGGTAGGCCTACCCTGGAAAAAGGGTAGCTCAGCATTAATTAGAAGCTTTCCTTTATGTAATTTTCATGCCAATTTGCTAAATAGATTTTTTGGTCTCCTTTTATTTCTTAGCTGATCCTTCAATGGAGCTACGAATAAGGGGTCACATGCCCTGAAGCTGATCACTGTCTATTCAGAGCATCATGTGAAGACACATAGATTCAGCTGCACAAACTACAAAGGTTCAAACCCAGCTTTGCCACTTACTACCTGTGTGGCTTTGGACAAGTGACTTAAACTCCCAGTTCAGCTTTAGTAGATGTCACCATACAGTTTGCCAGAATGGTTGTATAAATTTACATTTCCACCGGAAGTATATATGTTCCAATTCCTCTGCATTCTTGCCAACTGTTGGCACATTTCATATGCTTATTTACCATTTTGATATTCTCTTTCGGTGGTGTGATTATTCAATTCATTAGCACATTTTCATTAGCACATTTTAAAATTGGATAGTCTGTCTTCCCTATTAATTTGTAAAAGTTATATATTCTGGATACAAGTTATTTTGGTGGTATATATATAAGCAAGCATAGTCCCCCATTCTGTGGCTTGCCTTTTGCCTATCTCAGTGTCTTCTGATGAACGTATGTTCTTAATGAAGACCAATTTGTCAATCTTTTCCTTAATAGTCAGTACTTTTTGTGACCTAGGCCAGAAGGTTTTTAATGTCCCTCCCAATGCCAAAATTCTGTGATTTAGTGACTCTCCCGTAGCTTTTCCATGTGTTCCTTCCACTCAGACTCCACTAGTTGTATTCTTCCTGTTCGCAGGAGCAAAGAGACACACTCAGGTTGCACCCGCCATAAGGAGGTTATGCTCCATGACAGACGGGGACTGAAGGAAGACAGTAAACAGACCCAGCCCCCATGCAGCTTGATGCCAGGGAACGTGACGTCACGTCCAGGAACCAGAACTTCATTCCAGGTGTCTGAGCTCCCTGATACCTGCTCTTGTAACCAGATGACCACGGAGCCTCCCTCTCTGCAGCAGCGTCTGCGCTCCCTACCCTAACACATTTCATCATGTGACTCAACCATTCTCTGTTTCTCTTGCTCACACCACACTATATTTTCGGTACCTTTCTTCTCTCTCTGCCTCATGGCTTCTTCTTACAGCCTTTGCTCTGTGAATCTGTTTTAAAATGTGGTATATTAATAGAAATTCAGAGGTATAGTAAGGCCAACAGCCCAGGAGACAACTACAATTGTAAAAGTAGTTTGTTACAGTTCCCAAGAGGTGGGAGCAGGCCAGGCCACGGGAGGCCACACTGGAAGTACCAGGTCAGTCAAGAGATGGAGGGAGAGGGAGGAACTTTGGACAAGACCCTTTATTGTGTTTTCTGTGAGAAGGTAAAGGATGAGGCAGAGCATACATGGCCCTGGGGTGATAGGACAGCCAGAGAGTGGCCCAAGGAATAAAAGGCCTATAAAGAAGGTGGTTGGAGTTTGGGTTTGTAGTTGAAAGTGTGCTTATGGACAAACTGTTTTCTATCTCTAGCAACTGGCTAACCCAGGGAGTTCTTCCAAAATCAACAAGGCCCCAGGTGTCAAAGCATCCGAATGCAGAAAATAAAAGACATGGTTACTACAATCTCCTGACTACTTCTCCTCCTGAGAACTATCAACGTCTTAATATAACTTATACCTAAGAAACTCCCCATGAAAGGCTGACTTGTCCAAGGAAGCCCGTTTGCTTCTGAGCTGAGCTCCTTGATACCTGCCACCCTACCCCGTACCCCAGAGCTGACTGGCCATGTTGGGGATTTGCACCTCACCAGGATCTGCCAGCAAAGCCCAGAGCATGCCTCATGTGGTCAACTCTTCCCAGAGGGGACATTCTTCACCCCATGCCCTTGGGGTGAGCTCTCATCTGCCTCACCACTGAGCCTTCCCAGCTTCACTTCTTCTTTCCTTCCTTCTATTTATTTATTTGTTTGTTTGTTTGTGTGTTTGTTTGTTGTGACATTAGTTAACGAAATCCAATGTTTCAGCTATACACTTTAACAGCAAGACATATATATTTACACTGTATGTTCACCTCCTATCGTTAGATTTCTTTCTTTCTCCACATATTTGACCCCCTTTACTCTGTCTACCTCCTTCTTCCACCGTCCCTCCTCCCCTCTGGTAACCACTAGTCTATTGTCTAATGTTCATAGCAGCATTATTCACAGTGGCCTGGACATGGAAGCAACTGAAGTGTCCTATGATAGATGATTGGCTAAAGAAGATGTGGCGCATATACACAATGGAATATTACTCAGCCATAAAGAAGAGATGACATACTGCCATTTGTGACAACATGGATGGACCTTGAGATAATCATGCTAAACAAAATAATCCAGGCAGAAAAAGTTGAAAATCACATGATATCACTTATATGTGGGATATAAACCTAAAAGCAACAAATGAACAGGGCAAACAAAGACCCAGCTTCACTTCTAAGCCCCCAGCCACATCTCTTTCCACCCTACATTTCCAGAATACTTTTTTCTATCTTTTTTTTATGGAACTTTTCACTTTCTGCAATTTGATATACGTTGTTTGCGTATCTGCCTTTATCCCCTTTAAAAACCTACAAGTGTCAGATTCAGTTGACTGTTACTCTTGCCTTTCCTGCACCCTTAGCATCTAGCACAATGCCTGGAACACCAGTGTTCAATGAGCACTTATTGAAAAACAGAAACTTAGTATTTGATGTTAGGTCTCCACAGGAGCATGATCTAAAACAAGGATTTATGAGAAATCCATTTACTTGGACGGTGATCCTGGAAGTGCTGGTGTGGGGTGGGGAAAGAGAGAGAGAAGATTAGGGAGCTGCTGGTAGGTACAGTATGGGCTAGCGAGCCGTTTGCCCCTGAGGGCAATTGGGGCTCAGTCCTGCTGGTATCTCATCTGGGTTATTTGTCCATTTGTCACTGGACGTGGACCACCCTTGGGCCAGTTAACTCCCTCACACATAGCAGAACATCTTCATGTGTCCTGAGCAGACCTGCCACAGGGTCCTAAGATGACTGTGGTAAGAACCAAGCCATTGTTCTGTGAATGCCAATGGGTTAGGTGTGGGGAACCAAAGCATCTGCCATCCCTAAATTGCAAAAAAAAAAAAAAAAAAAGTAAAATAGCCACAAGTCCTAAAATCTAGGTACCTGTAACTATTGGCCAAGAGACAGAGAAAAAGAGTTTTAAGGAACTTTCTTCATGAAGAGTGGCCATCTGACATAGGTGGTCTGTGGTTGATGTCTTCATGGGCCTCCTTCATTTTCCCACTCTGTGCCTGGCTCCCAGAGCTAGGAACAGCTGGGCTGCATCCCAGGCTAAGCTCTCTGGAAAACTATGGCACGGCCAAGGCGCGCCTCGGCTGAAGTAGCAGAGGGCCTTGCAGCTGTCATGATTTCACGTGAGCCCTCTCTTACTCGGAGCAGCAGGATTACTCTGAGGATGCTGCTTTCATATTTCCCCCCTTCACTCAAAGAGAAGCCACTAGTCCCCTTTGTGGAGCATGTGAATGACCATTTCCTCCCTTGGAACATCTGTGAATCCTGGCTCCAGGCTAGGTCAGTCTTTTGTTATTTAGCTGTGAGTTTTCCCGTTGCACAGAGTAGGGGCCTCTCGAAGCCTCTGTCCACACTGCCTGGTGAAGTGGAGAATAGCACAACTGCAGGTAAATGTAATCAAGGAGAACAGGAGCCAAGGTTATCTGGACCCTTCCCCTTCCACCCCCCATATCAAACCCACTTTAGGAAACCCACATGAGAAAAGCAGATGAGAATGGGGCGGAAATGGAGTGGAAAGTGGGAACTGTGACTCGAAACTCCCCGGAGTTTGGCTTGAATGCAAATGTCATCACTTTGTTCAACGCACATGAGCGTCTCAGCAAAGTTCCCTGTTTCAGACATTCTTGAATTTGCCAATTTATATTTTATATTTTTGAACACTCTTCTGGAATAATCTGTCAATTAACATATACCAGATTCCCTTTCTTTTTTCTGTTAGCGAAACCCTACAAAAATGTTTCCCAAACCCATCAGTTCCCCCGAGTTTTCCGGTAATCACAAGCAGGCTTTCCCATGTGTTGGCTGCCTGCGGTGTTCCGTAACATTCCACCAGCACCACAAGTTTGAGTACTCCCCCAGGACAAAAGTTTCCGTCATGCTCTGGCCACGATCCTAGACTGGGAGGGCCAGGTACAACTGTCAAGTTGACAACTTCTTTTTTTTTTTTTCAAGTAGAGCAAAATTGATTCTGGACTATTTTTTAAATACAGAAATGTGGTTACAAGTAAGAAAGAGAAAAAGAAAGAAAAAAGGTACTGCAGAGTAGCGACTGGACTGAAGTGGCAAGAACACTGGCTTGGGAGCTCATTCCAAAATGCTAATAAAGAGCACTGTGACCTTGGACGAGTCCTTCAACATTGCTAGCTTCGGTTCCCTCCTCATCTATGAAATTAGACCACACTCTGGCTCTAAAATTCTTAAGAACACACATATTTTCAAAATATGCAGATATGGATATCCTTATACACTTCGGGTAAGGAAAACAGCGCCTCATGTGATAAACAGATACTTGTCAGTGAACCAGAAACCAAGCGGGTGCATATGAGGGGCTGCACGGGGAAGATATGACATTGGCTGATGATGTCATCTCTCAAATTTAATAATTATATATCTTTATAAAGTGTTTTATGAAGTGCATTACCAATACCTTGAAGCAGAATATGCTGTTCTTCTGAATCAATTTTTTTTTGCATTTTATTTTGTTATGTTAGACATTTATATAGTTTATGAAATGATCTCCCTGATTATTCTAACTTCCCTCTGGCTCTACACGTGGCCATTACGATACTGCTGACTGCATTCCCTATGCCTTGTTGAATCAACTTTTAAAGATTTTTCTCCCCATTGTTTCAGATGTCAGAATAACAACAATTTATTATGAACTTCAACCTCTTGTGTGTCAGTATCACTACTTTACACACCAACCCTTGGGAGTGTCACTCTTCTGTCTCTTCTGCTGATGAAGAAATCGAGCTGTGGAGAGGTTAAAGAGCAGCCCAAGGTCACACAGCTGGTAAGTAGTGGTGCTGGGATCTGAAACCGGAGCCTGTTTCTGTCTGTTCATCACCAGCAGCATCTTGGTGATGCTGAGAGATGTTCTGAAAACAATGCCTTTTACTCTCAAATTTACTTGGCTTCTGTCTAATGTACTTGACACTATAAAATGGACTTTTGGAAACACCAAGGCATGACTGAGAAGCTATCTTTGTTTTCAGAGGAACTCCAAGGGGACAGGTTGTATGAATTATGGGTGAGCTTATTCTCAACAAAAAGGAAGGCTCTAGCTTGATGGAGCTCTGAGATACTTGTTAGAGATAAGTTGGGACAACTTGTCTGAACATCCGTGATAGCATCTTCCGCAAAAGGGTCATTTTTCTCAGGGATCTTTCACTGTAAGGTTTAAGCTTTATCAAATCATATAAACTGATATTCTGATTTACCTTCTGTCTTTTGCATTTGGCTTTCCAAGATTCTATGAACAGGTTTTAAAATGTCACCAGATCAGTAAAGTGTTTCTCGCTGAGCTCAAATTTTCATGGTTTCATCTAAAGCTAGAAACAGAATTAAGCCATTCTGAAGTGACCATCAGACATCAAATTCTATTCTCAGCCCCTCCTGTGGCAAGGAAAGAATGATGCTGTTTGCCAAGATAAAATCCATCCCACATACCCAGCCTGAAACTGGGTCCTGATTCAAGTCTTTTCCTTGTTTTCATTTGTTTATTGTGATGGGGACTTGCTGCTTCTAGGAGGGTCCCATTAAAAAAAATCTTAGAAGACATCAAAAAGTTCTGATAAAACAGCATCTTGATGATTTAAGTGTAAATATGTCAGAGGCATATGGTTTCTATTATTCCTGAAATAACACATGGGCTTAAAAATCAAGGGGAAAAGTGTTTGGTAAAACACTTTTGAGAACTTGGCTAATGTTTTTTAAAGACCAGTTCCGAAGCCTGAAGGAGAAAGCACACTGAGGGAGACAGATCCAGGCAACTCCACCCTCACTTGTTTGTTTCTTTTCTTGATCAGTGATGGCATTTGTGTTGCCACAAGAGCACTAACTTATCTGCCACCACAGGAAATCTATCTGACAAGTTATGCTTTGGTAGACAAGTCTTGGTCCTGATCCAACCCCTATTGTTTACTAGCAATGTTAGTTTTAGGCAAGTCGATGCATCGAAAAATGGAAAAATAATATAATCTCACAAGATTATTGTGAGCATTTGAGCTATCACGCGTCAACTGTCCGGCACATGGTAGATGCTTAAAAAGAGGCAGTTTTTTAAATGATGATTGTTCACTTGAAAGGTGGTAATGGGAAGATGGACAAGAGATTCCAGGATCAAAATTGTTTCTAGAGTATGAGGAATCCATGGGATCTGATGAGGTTCTCTACTTGCCTCCCCAGCCAGAGAAACAACTGGTGGGGGAATAGGATAATTATACCAAATGCTGCTAAACAGAAAGAACGAGAACGAGCCCCAGACTGGGAGGTCCAAATAAAACCAGTCTCAAGTGACTAACACACCAAGGCACTTATTCCTCAAAGCATGCTTTTAAAAGGCTTTTAAATTTAAAGATGTTCATTTTAACCTTATAGGATTTGGATTACACTTTTTTAATTAATATATTTTTGACAGCTTTACTGACTTACGGTTGACCTAAAAACCTGCATGTATTTAAAGTGTATAAGTTGGTAAGTTTTACACAACTGTGACACCATCACCAAAACCAACATAGTGAACATATCCATCACTCCTAAAAGTTTTCTCCTGCCCCTTTGTAACTCCCTCTACCTCTCCCTTCACCCTACATCCCCAGGCAACCACCAAAGTGCTTTCTGTCACTGCAGGTGTTTGCCTTTTCTAGAATTTTATATGAATGGAATCATAAAATATTTACTCTTTTTTTTTGACAGGCTTCTTTCATTCAATATTATGTTTTGAGATTCATTCAGTCATTGTGTGTATCAGCAGCTCATTTCTTTTTATTGCTGAATAGTATTCTCTTACATAGATATAACCATAATTTGTTTATCTATTTGCTGTGAATGGCCATTGAGATTGTTTCCAGTTTGTGTGTTGGTTGGTTTACTATGACAAATAAAGCTGCTATGAACATTTGTGTATAAATCTTTGTGTTTTCTTTTTTCTCGGTAAGTACTGAAGAGTGGAATGGCTGGATATTTTGTTAGGTATATGTTTAATTGCCAAACTATTTTCTAAAGTAGTTGTACCATTTTGCATTTCCAGTTGCAGCATGTTAGAGTTCCAGTTGCTACCCATCCTTGCCCACATTTGGCATGGTCAGTCGTTAATTATTTGCATTTTAGTATGTATATTGTGGCATCTCATTGTTCTTTCATTTTGCATTTTCCTAGTGACTATTGGGGTTGGCCATCTTTTTGTGTGCTTACTTATAATTACTATGTCTTTGGTAAAGTGTGTGCTCAAACATTTTGCTCATTAAAAAAAAACCTTGGATTCTGTGTTTTCTTATTGAGCTTTCAGTATTCTTTTTATATTCTGGGTACAATTACTTAATCAGATGTGTGATTTGCAAATATTTCATTTTAGTCTGTGGCTTGCTTGTCTTTTTAGTCCCTTAAAAAGGTCTTTCAAAGAGCAAAAGTTCTTAGTTTTGATGAAGCTCAAAATATCAAATTTTTTCTTTTATGGATTATACTTTTGGGGTTATATCTAAGTAATCTTTACTTAATCCAAAGTCACAAAGATTTTTTCTTATGTTTCTGTCTATAAATTTTATAGTTTTAAGTTTTACATTTAGTTTCATAATCTATTTTTAGTTAATTTTTGAATAGAGTTTAAGATTTGTTTCAAGGTTTTTTTGTTTGTTTGTTTTACATATGGCCATCTATTTGTCCCAGCATCATTTGTTTAAAAAGACTATTATTTCTCAACTGAACTACCTTTATATTTGTGTTAAAATCTGTTGATAAAATATGTGTGAGTCTATTTCTGAACTCTCTATTTTGTTCCATTAATATATTTGTCTATTTCGATACCAATACTACATTATTTTCATTGCTACAGCTTTATAATAACTCTTAAAGACAGGCAGTGTGATCATTCCAATTTTGTTCTTCTTTTTCAAAATTGTTTTGGTTCTTTGAAGTCCTTTGCATCTCCACATGAATTTTAGACTTGGCTTGCCAATGTCTGTAAAAAGCCTGCTAGGGTATCAATCGAGACTGCACTGAATCTATAAATCAGCTTGAGGAGAATTGATATTTTAAAAGTATTGAGACTTCTGACCCGTAAACAAGGTATATCTCTCCATTTATTTAGGTCTTCTTTAATTTCTCTCAGCAGTATTTTGTAGTTTTCCATCTACAATTCTTTCATATCTTTGCCAGATTTATATCTAAGTATTTCATGGGTTTTTTTTTTTATGCTATTATAAATAGAGTTTTTTAGAAGTTCAATTTCTGGTTGTTTATTGTTAGGATTTAAAAATACAATTGATTATATATTTTGGTCTTATAGCCTATAATCTTGGTTAACTCACTTATTAGTTTTAGAAGTTTTTTAGTAGAGTCTATAAAATTATATGTATAGATGTTAATGTTTTCTGTGCAGAAAGATGGTTTTACTTCTTTCCTTCCAATCTGGATGTGTTTCTTCATTTTCTGGCCTTGTTGCACTGTCTAGAACCTTCAGGATAATGTTAAATAGAAGAAGTAAGAGTGGATGTCTTCGCCTTGTTCCTAGGAAAGCATGCAATCTTTCACTATTAAGTGTGATGTTAGCTGCAGGGTTTTGTAGATGTCTTTTGTCAGACTAAGAACTTTCTTTTATATTCCTAGTTTTTTGAGAGTTTTTATCTGAATTTGATGTTGGATTTTGTCAAATACTTTTTTCTATATTGATTGAGATAATTGTATGGTTAATTGATTTTCTAATGTTAAACCAATCTTGCATTTCTATCATGATGTATTAACCTTTATTATATATTATTGGATTCAATTTGCTAAAATTTGTTAAGAATATTTACATCTGTATTCATGAAGTGCATTGATCTATAGTTTTCTTATAATGTCTTTGTCGGGTTTTGGTATTGTTATAGAATAATTTGTGAAGTATTCTTTTTAATTTTCTGGAATTATTCATCTTGACTTGGTATTATTTCATTCTTAAATGTTTGGCAGAATTTGCTAGTGAAGCCTTCTGAGCCTGGAATTTTATTTGTTGGAAGGTTTTTAATATAAAAGAAATTATTTTACAAAATAATTTCTTTAATGGGTATATGGCCTTCAGGTTATCTACCTCATCTTAAATGAGCTTTGGTAATTGTGTCCTTTAAGGACTTGGTCCATTTCATATAATTTCTTGAATTTATTAGCATAAAATTGTTTCAGTATCTATAGAATTTGTAACAATATCACCACCTTCATTCCTAATGTTGGTAATTTGTGTCTTTTCTCACTTTTTTCCTGATCAGGTTGTTTAGAGGTTTAACAATTTTATTATTCTCCTCAAAGAACAAGGACTTGATTTCATTGATTTTTTCCAATGGTTTTTGTTTTCTATTTCATTGATTTTTACTTTGTCTTTCATTATTTCTTTTCTTCTGCTAATTTTGGGTTTCTTTTCTTCTGCTAATTTTGGGTTTAATTAATTTTGGGTTTAATTTCCTCTTTTTTCTATGGAGACTAAAGGTGGAAACTCAGGTTATATACTTGAGAACTTTCTTCTTTTCCAACAAACACGTTTTAGTTCTATACATTTCCCTCTATGTATGTACTGCTTTAGTTGCATCATACAAATTTGACATGTTGTTCAAAACATTTTATTTCCTTTTTAACTTTAGTCTTGTCTCCTGAGTTATTTCCAAGTTTAGATTAAAATATAAAGGCAAATGAAAGGAGAAGGAACAGAAATTCAGGAAGGGCAGTATTATTCTCTATTGGGTCCTTGTTGGGCTTAAAATACAGTGAATGCTAAGTGCTTTTACAACATTGACTCAACTACCACAAAAACTCCATTTCTAAGATATGAAAAACTGATACTAAAGAAATTTGTTAATAAACTCAGGTTATACACTAAGTGCCAGTTTCCAAAATTCACACTATTTCATCTCCTTCCCACATTTGGGGTGAGAAATACCAAATAAGAGGATTAGGATAGAATACAAATCAAGCATTCTTACCTCACAATTTTTCATAGCATTAACTTTGACACTGATCCTAGATAAAGCATGGTGACACCGATGCTCTGCCTTTTTTATGGATTCACAAAGCTCAAAGTTAAAGCAGATAGAAATAATAATTCACTAAGAGTTCTCATAAATCACTGTGGCGGAATGCAGCAAAACCTCCACTCTCATCTACTGACTTGTAGAGAACTGGAAGAGAACAGGAACCCACATCTGGGGATATATTTTGTGTGATGGTGCTGATAGTGGGGCTGAAGAACAGATGTTGAAAGACAAACTGTGTTTCTTTTCATTAAGGCTCTGATATTTCTATTATCTTTTTATCAAGAAGTAGATCAAATCTCTCCAGTCTCTCTCTCTTTTTTAGGAATTACCGATATAGATATTCTTGGTCAGATACAAATGTTATTTCAATCTGGGGTAAAATGAAAATGCTGTGTTAAGTATTGAATTAACACAGACAGAATAGAGGTATGGAGGAATTTATCAGGATAAAATAACACATCTGGACTTGCGTGTCTCTCATGGAGAAAAAAGAGCATCTGTAATGAAAAGAATAAGGGAAAAGAGACTGTCATTGAATAACATGTACTAAGGTGTCCGTCAAAGACCCTCAAATAACTGAGAACTTCTCACACGGTGCTCCCTTTGCCTGACTTGGAGAATGTCTGAGTTGACGACGTGTCAGTACCCCTCATCTCAGCATTCTGCGACTGCCTCTGTGTTCTTTTCTTGTTGCATTTGCCCTTGTAACTTTCAGCTCTGATTAAGAAGAGGGAAAGAGGAGGCTGCATACTGCCAGCTTAGCCCTATAAATATTTGTTCAGTGTTTATGACAGATGTTTTCCTGTTATGAAGAAATCTGACCTTCATTAAAAATCTGGAACTTTTTTAATGTAATGCCAAAACATCAGAAACAACAGCTGGGATTGCTGGTGACTTTCATTTATTTAAAGACGCAAATTCTTACTTGAACAAACCAGTAATTATCACAACTATTATTACTTGTTGGGAATGTGGTTAGAGGGTAGAAAATAGCCACAGTTCCTCTTTCGTTGCTCTAATCACCATCCTACTCCAGCATTCTGCAAGCTGGACCATTTAATAGTCTTGCTACATAAACCAACAATGTGGCTTTTCCTTACATTCAGTGAAGCAGTCTTTTTCCTGATGTTTGGAACACCAATTAAACTACATACAAATAACCTTAAATATCAAGCTTATATTATTTCTCATAATTGCTGTTCATCATTAAGATGATTTCCCTTAGGGGCATTAACTTCTTTCAGGCTGAGGCACATAGGCTTAGATTTACCCACTTAGCTGACATATGGCCTCTTTAGAATCGTTGGGATTGTAGTCACCATGACATCTGTTTGGAAAAGTATATATACATGATATTGATGTTCTTTGGGGTTCCCAGAACCTAGAATGTGCAAACTGTAGAAATTTCTACTGTAGACTCGGGAGAGGAGAGCCGAAGCGCTGTGAGCAAAGACCCACCTGGGTGGCATTCATTATCCCTGTTTACCACAGGGTCAGGTCTGGAGCTCAGGGTCTTAATTCCATACCTGATGTCATCAGCACTCTGAGAAGGGACCCGGTTGGTAGTGGTGAACTCGTAAGAACAAAATGCATGAGAATGAGTATAGTATCAGAATGCCAATTTATTACTTTATGTTTTTAGAAAGGGTAGCATATAACTGGAAGCACTCAAAGTCCTAACAGCCAGAGTAATCTTTGGTTGATAATCAAGGGAAGAAAAAGGAATCTCAAGGGTGAATAAGGAATGATGAATGTTACCTAATCGTCTCTGCAGCACTGGTTTAGAAATCTGTGCTTCAGGCTTCCTTTCCTTTGTGCAACGATTGGACTGGCATTGATGAGTTTCCCCCCGGGGCTTCTCATTTTCCATATCCCCAGAAGACAGTATCCTTTGGATTGCCATATTCTTTCCTCAGAACATAAATGGTTCATTTGGGTTACAGTTCATTTCTGCCTGCCTGGCTTGAGAGTCATTCTCTCAAGGGACTGTGAACATCCCTGCTGTGATCCTGTATGTGCCGATTTGGCGGTTTTAATCTCAAAGGACGATATTATATCTTCACTCTCAATTTCTTGGAAATTCGGGACTTATTCAAACCCCCAACACTTACAAAGAAATCAATATAATCAATTTCAGACTGAGATATTTTATGCTCTTTGACTGCACATATCTGCATATTACTTCTTCAATAAATGATGAACAGACATTCGATGTTGGTACAAGTTCTGCAGAGTCTTACGAATGACAGGCGTGTGTCTAAAGGAAATGCCTAAAGAAACTCTCACGCATCTGTTTAAGGGAACGTGTTCTATGTTCATTAAAGCAGTTTGTTATACAAAAATTGTAAACAACGTAAATATCCACCAAAAGGAGAATGGAGAGAGCAGTCGTCATATATTCAAACAAAGCCAATAATGAAAATAAATTAATTAGCTGTCATGTAGCAGCGTAAGATAGTTTTAGAAAATGAATGCCGAGCAAGAAAAATAAGTCACAGAAAGGCATGTGCAATATGAGACCATTTCTGCCTTTTAAAAAATCTCAGAATAATACCACAATTAATTTATAGAAACATATACATGTGGTTAAAAAAATTCAAGATTGTGGCTTCTTCTGGGAAACTAAGAAAGGGTATGGAATTGGGATGAGCTAAAAATGGCAATCAACTCTATCTGCGAGGTTTTATTTCTTTAAAAAATCTGTGAAATGTAGAGAATATTAATAGTTATATAAATACAGGTGACAAGTACATGGGCTGTTATTATATTAGCTCCTCTATTTTCTCTATTTAAAAAAATAGTCCCTGATAAAATTAAAAATAAAAAAGGAAAAAGAAACTTATATTCCCTGACATGGAACAACTGATCACTGAAAAACACGCATTGTCTCATAAAATTTATGAAAAACATGTGCATAGAAATGTGTGCTCATATGTATACAATGTTATGTATACATAACATTATAAATGCATAGAATAAGATCTGAATGAGAATCACCAAGTTATTATTTGTACTTACCTTCTGGAAAGAGAGTGGAATTAGATGAAGGGTGTGGGTAAAGGGCTTCTTTTACTTTTTTTTTTTTACTCTATATACTTCTTTAATTTTGTAAAATTTACATGTATCATGTGTTTATGTGTTACTTCATAATTTAAAAATTAAAATGCAAATTTGTGTTTCTTTTATGAAAACAAAGAACAACAGCAGTAATGTATAATGTCTCAAAGTCCCTGGCCTGAATCTCTGGAGAATTCCAGAAATTTAACTCAAACCCAGTTCTCTCCAGATCATGGAGACCTGTATTCCTCACTCCCAAGGCCCTCAAATAAAGGCCAAAGTAACATTGTGTCACTGCTATTCCAGTGGGAAGGGGTCGGAGGAGAGGTTAAAAAGATTTGAACCCAGTCAGGGACAAACCAACCAGAGCACAGGGGAATACTGGAGGAGACATTGGCTTAGGATCAATTAGTGTCCCCCAGGCCACCTGAAGGCACCGCGTCCCATGGCTGAGTGTAAATTTTAGTGGAATTTCAGAAGTTTGCAAAAGCCCAAGAGATTGCAGGACTATATATTCTTGTAACATGGGATGCCCTCTGACTTCACTTCCCTCCCTAATTTCCTAATCCCTAGGGCTGATTATCTCACCCACTGATCTGGAAAGACTCCAGTCTCTGTGTCCTGCACTCAGCCCCCACGGGGGAGGGCCGGTACAGGACATCAAGCTGCATAGCTGCAGGTCATATTATCTTCACCATACACTTGTCAAGGTCTCAACAGTGCTCTGTATGTCCCCATTTACTCATGTCATAGTGCTCTCTCACCCTCTGTAGTGGTTATTTCAAACTTTGAACATATCCTCCAAATCTTACCCCTCAACAGATGCCCTCAATTACTTTATAGAGAAAAGACTAGCCAACCACCCCTTGGTTTTCCAGTTCAGTCACCAACACTGAGAGCTATGGGTGGTTTCCTCATTAGCTACCTCAGAAACAAGCTCATCTGGAAAAAGACAACTTAATTTTCTGCGTAAGACTAATAGCTTCGTATCATAAGAAGAAAGCCTGAATTCTCCCTTTGAACATGACTTTGACCATCTTCCTTGTAAAATAATACTGGCATTATTGTTCTAAGGGACACTTGTTTCTCCTGAGCCCATACCAACTAATCCTCAAATGTCAACCCTGATAGAAAGCTTCTCTGAGGGGACAATTGCATCTTGCTCCCTGCAGCATTATAACACACCTTTGAACGTGCTCAGTGGTCTAAAGAATTGTTTACAAGTCTAGCTCCTCTGTCAGATTGTGAGCGGGACCATCTCTTCACACCATTGTCTCTTCATGCTTTGGCAGTAGTTTCAGGCCTTGGGATGATGGTGACGGGAGTGGGGGGCTGGGGAGGTGGGACAGACTTATTCTGAACTACCCGACAATTAGGGCTTGTGATTGGACAAATCTGGATTCAGATCCCACCTTCATGACTGACAAATTGTATAATCCAAGCAAGGAACTAATTTCCCCCGAGTCTCAGCTTTCTCATCTGTAAATTGAGAGAGGAATAATTCCTTCTTTAGATGTTGGTTGTAGGGTGTTTTGTCCATAGTAAATGCCTGAAAAATAATAGCTATTATTAACTACTGAGCCTATTATGATTAGTAGGTACACGATGGGGTTAGAGCCCATATATAACCTTGTGATATTGCCTTTAGTTTCCCGTTGGGAGCAAATGGCTGTTTCTTCAGAGGTTTCAGTTGAGGAATCCCATAATTGCCCCATAGGCTGAGGTCCTGACATACATCAACTTAATCTGTGTTATCTGATCATGTACTGAAGATTTAGCATAACCAATCTCTACCCTTCCAACTGCAAACTGTTCTTTGTAAGAAAAAAAGGTTTGTCCTGGCTAACAGTTTTATGGCCGTGTAACAGGAGACCTCAGTCAGTTCCAGTGGGAGGCTGGGGGAGGGAGGCTGGGGATGTGGGGCCTAAAGGATCCCAGGATGAACAGAAATATCATCTGGAGAACAAATTTTCTGTCCTCCCACTGATTTTCTTGCCTTTCTCTACTTTTTTCTTTC
>NW_011888980.1:3079485-3145930 GCF_000151845.1 Pteropus vampyrus
TCCTCCTCGTCCTCCTCCTCCTCCTCCTCCTTCTTCTTAGTTTTTGTTTTCGGTGTGTGAGAGATAATAAAAAGAATAAAGGAGAAAAGATAGAAAAGGAACATAGATTCTTTTTGAAGGTCCCCAGAAATGAATCCCCTAATTTCTGGATTTGGATGGGGTCACATTTCACCCATCAGTGGGTCAGTGGTGCTTGGGAGACAACCACCACTTGCACGGGTAAGGTGAATATGAGATACGGGGTCGGGGTCCGTAAAAAAAAAAGCAATGCCTCTATAGTTGGAAGAGAGGCTAGGAAATTGGCTCCCAGGCTGTTTAATTTTACAGATTAAGAACTTTTAACAATAAAACAATTTTTTGAGAACTACTGAAGTCTGAAAAATTTAAAGGTTTTCATGAAAATTTAAAACAACTACTCTCACCACTGTTTAACAAAGAAACAACATTTTAACACTACAAATGAAGTAAGGATATATTTGTGGATTAAAGGAAAGTCCTTTTCAGAAAATGAAAATTTTGATTTCAGCCTTACAGGTCCTTTTCTCTCTTTCTCTCACCATCCGTCCGTCCATCCATCCATCCATTCATCCATCTTTTCTCCTTCGGTCTAGTTATTTAGTTTTTTTTTTTATATCTACTTAAATATTTATCCATACAATACTGTACTATTTTTTTCTCATTTTGCTGTGGACTTTTCATTATAAACTAGACACACCTCAGAAAAGGATTTTAGAACCATGCCTTAGAGGTTATTTATTACAACAGCTTTAATTCGAAGTTGAATATTCTGAAACACAGAAATTAAGTGGCAAGTCTCTTGCAGTCACACTGCTGATGGTAGATTGAGCTAAGACTAGTCCTCAGATGCCTAGTCTTACAGCCAAGTGCTACTGCCTGTCTCATCACTAAGTCATCAGCAAAGGGCACAGTTAGCTTTCAAGTATCTGTTGCAATAGGGCTCTCATCCACGGATTACACCCAGAAACTTGTGGTAACTCTTTCAAGCATGCTCTCTTGTTACATCCCCAGTCCTGCCTTCACTGATTTCAGTCCTCTCTCTGCTCTGACCAACCCTGGCACAAGCTCTGTTGGTTAAGGGTGCCATCACATTTCTAGTGCCCAGTCCTAGATGTGGTAGGCACACATTGCTTGCTGTTCCCTTTCCCTCATCCCTCAGAGACATCGAGTCTTCTCAATTCTTCTCTGAAATGTCTCCTATATCTTGTTATTCTCCCTGGCTCCACAGATCTTGTTCAGTCCTTCATTGTTTCCTTTTCAGGACTATTGAAGCAGTTTATTGGTTGGTCTTCTTAACTACAGATGTATTTTTGTCCTATCTATTCTTTAAAACAAAACATTAAAAAAATAACAAGAAAATAATAGCATAAGCAGCAAACTGTAATGACTTCCCACTGCTTCCACTAGCAAAATTTCTTCCCATTCTCCTCCCTAAGCGCCATGTCTGAGCCTCACCCAGTTACTGGCCATTCCAGGCAATGTGCTTCTGAGCCGTTGATCATGACATTCCTTCTGCCTGGGATGCCCTTCCTTTCATTCTCTGCTTTGCAAGTTCCCACTCTTCCTTAATGCTCACTTCAAACGCCACTCCTAATGCTATTTCCTTTCTTTTCCTCTCCAGCAGAATTAGTTTCTCCCTCCCCTATGTCCTTACAGCTCTTAGCCTACATTTATCGTTAAGTGGGTATTATGGTATACGATGGTGAATTGTGTATTCCTCTCCTACAATAAATTGTGAGCTCACTGAGGGTGATTTTGGGAGCCTTCTTCATCACTGCATCCCACCCAGCATCTAGTTCTGTGCCTGTCTCTAAGTGGCATTTGACTAAAATTGGTTACATGAATAAATAGAAGGTCCAACAGCATCTTTTTTAGGAAGTACAAAAGCAGACATTGGAGGATCTATACGCTGGATTCAATGTCTGGATATTTAAGAATTGAGTAGAAACAGATTTGAAATGAGAAACTTGGTTGGGCACGTGGGAGAATGTTCCCAGGCTGGAACTTTCCTTCTGGCAGATGAAATACAGAAACTCTCTATTCTGGGAATGAAGCAATGTCTTGTTAACAGGACCAAAATAGTCACCTAGATTTTTTTAGATGTTGAAAGACTGAGACAATCCACCTTAATCCTATACCAGTCTGTGTTTGACAAAATGAAAATTAATAACTAACAACAGACAAACCAGATTTTGATACCAAAAGCTCTTTGTTTTTCTTTTTAAACAAATGTTAAAGAATAGCAAAATATGAGTTTTTTTGATGCCTCCAGCAGGAGAAGAGAGCCAGGGAACTCTACACAGTTTAGGAAGCAAGACAAGACTCCTGTAAATTACTCTCTTGTAACCTGATTACATTACATCAAATTACATCGTGAGCAACTTCTTAATATAATGCTGTTAAAGATCAAACCCAAACACAACAATGGAAAGTGCTCAAGGTCTAGGCTCCAACTGAGCTCTCATATCTGGTATCTAAGTTTGGTCAGGTCGTCCAAATTCCATTGGCTTCATTGTCCTCTGTAAAATGGAAATAATGACAGCCCACTACCAAAATATTTCTCACAGGATTTTTTTGAAAATGTGATACGATAACATATGTAATCTAATTAGCTGGGACCTGCAATATAGTGGGCCCTCAATAAATGTTATATCAATCCCCACTTAGAGCAGATAAGACAACTTGGGTATAAGTCACAGGGAAATATCTGAAGGTCATAGTGACCTCGAGTTGAATTAAACAGCAATGCAAGCAGAAAGGAAATGCCAAATCCTCCCTCATAAGGTGGAATTCTCCGCTATATTTATCTTCCGCATCTGCCAGCCAGATAGAAAAGATCTAGCAGAAGAGTGAGAGGCCATAGAGTATGGTGAAGCCACAAGATGTAGACAGCCCGAGTCCCTGAATCACTTGAAAGGAAGGCTGCCTGCTGAACTGTTATGAGAGTGAGAAACAAAATTCTACCATGTTAAGCCAACAAGTCTTAAGGTGGTTGGTTAAGCAGTTAGCCTACCCTGACCAATCAGTCCTGCAAATATCGGTGCCATGATGCTTTGCACTTACTGCACCCTTAACAAAATATTTACTTCCTGTTTTGATATTTGTGTTCCGAAAAGGCAAAAAGAAGCTGGCAAGAGATGAGAGAGAATTAATAAATGTGTTGGACAAAAAGATGGAAAACTTGTCCCTACAGAGACTTAATTTAGAAGAAAAAAAAAGGACTGAGGGCAACTTTATTACACAAATCCCTTTCCGTTCTGGCACATGTTAACCTGCATCTGAGCATGTGTTCTGAGTCTGTGCCAGTGGTTTTCAACCTGGCTATGCATTAAAATTACTTAGAAGTTTTTAAAGCTGTATGATACTCAGTCGCCACCTCCAATTCAGTAGTAATCACCAGCGGTTCTAAAAAAGCATGCACTTTGAGAACCATTGATTTATGCAAATCATAGGCAGTTCTTTTCATGACTTAGATGATCAGTCATAATATCGAATAGACATTTGCTAGGAGAATCCACCACATTAGAAAACTCCTTGGCAGAAATGGATGGTGGAAAGGGTTTCAGTTTGGGAGTCAGATGAATTGCTTCACTGCTTTAAAATTAGGTTTGCTTTATTACTCACTAGCTGAGGACTCTGATGAAGTTATTTTATTGCTTTTAACTCTGTTTCCTCAGCAATAAAATGGGGATCCTCCAGTATCGCCTACAGGGCTGTGAGGAGAAAAATGAGCTAAAGTGTGTATAGCTAGAAACAGTAGATACTCAACGAATGGTACTTATTATCATCCTCAGTATTTATAAGTAACAACAAACAAAGCCAAATTTATAAGCGTCACATTAAAACCACTGAAAAAGATATCCTGAAGAGATTCTGGACAATAAGCAATGGCAAATTGTAATTAACTAAACAATGTTCATTATGATGATTTTAGGATATATGAAGTACTGTTGATATTATCTTTACCGAGTGTGTTATCTTTATTGTTTAGTTTAATGAATATAAAAATATTTGTAAGAGTCACTAGTGATATTGGTCTACAAACCTTATTTTTCCACATGCTCCTGACTTCTTCACTCTGAATTCTTCTTTCAAGTATATTGCCTTCCAGCTGAGAAGCGAATACTGGACTTTATTTTCATAACGGAATAGTTTTTAAGATGACGGTAAACTAAGTCAGTCAGCCCTTTTTAATCAGGTCTTTGAAAAATACGGTTATAGATTCTGATGAGGATCCTGAAGAGGACCCTGATCCTATGCTTCAGAAGCTTACATGTTCCAAGGACTGGTCTTGCCCCTGATGCTCTGGTTGTTGTCAAGTGTTCTTTCACGTCTTTACAAAATGGCAGCCAATGATTCAAGTCAGTATGTGATCAGTGCCAAAGGAGAGGTGCAGAGCATGGGTGTGGCAGATGTCAGAGGAAGAGGTATTCATTTTGGTTTTGATGACTGGGGAGAATTCCCAAAGGAAATAGCCCAGGGTTCACATGGATGTAGTTTGGTTCAGGGGCTTAGGGAAATTCCATGCTGGGAGGAGGAGTCTGTGGAGGAATGGCCCATGTGTGTCTGGAGGAGAGCAATAGGACCAATTTGTCAGCTGCCTAGGGAGAGTTAACATGGAAGATGCAGTAGGAGATGAGGCTGAGGTCAGCTTGTTAGGGGTACTAAATTATAGACATTTCCTTTGCCACATGCCACATCTTCACAGTCCATGCAAGACCCCATTTTGTTCCATTTCTTCCCTTGTTTCTCCACTTCATACTCCCATTCTGCTACCTTATTCCCACCATATGCAATCAATCTAAAGTGTTTGAAATGTATTTTTAAATTTATAGATGTTTTTACAAGACAGAACTTGTTATTTTGTAGACAGTATTTTAATTATTGAGCATGGTATTATTATACGTCTCATTCTGATTCATATTTTTTTCACTCAGTGCTATCATCATAAGATCCATTGATATTGCCACGTGCACATCAGAGATATTGCTTCCAAATGTTAAATAGTGTCCCATGTTCCGTATCCACCACATTTCACCATCCTCTCTCCCAGTGATGGATTCTTGTCTTGGCTCTCTTCCCTGTCACAACCTTCTTACATGACCCGTGTGAGAACTTCTTTGGGGTACAAACCCAGGATGGGTCATGGGTATGTAGCTACTTACTTTAAATCAGTAGTGCCAGATTTCTTTCTAGAACGGGGCCACACCAGCCTAACCAAATATCAGCAGGACATGATCCTCACTAACACTTGGTGATATCCAGCCTTCTAATCATTGCCAGTCTCATAGTTGTCAAACAATATAACATTGTTGTTTTATTTGGCCTTTACTGATCACTAATGAGTTTAAACATGTTCATATGCTTAATAGCCTTTTGGGGTTCCTTTTTCGTAAATGGTTTA
Source organism: Pteropus vampyrus (assembly GCF_000151845.1). Classification (NCBI taxonomy): domain Eukaryota; kingdom Metazoa; phylum Chordata; class Mammalia; order Chiroptera; family Pteropodidae; genus Pteropus; species Pteropus vampyrus. The sequence goes on from NW_011888980.1 coordinate 3,084,908, forward strand.
TTCCTTCTTTATCATTGTTTTATGTAACTGTCTTTATTTTTTTCTGCAAAAAAAAAAAATCTGTGTACAATCTAGGATAGATCCTTGTTACTCAAAGAATAATCTCTGGTCCAGCAGCATCACATCATGTGATAAAATGTGGAATCTCAGGCCCTACCCCAGACTTACTAAATCAGAACCTGCTTTTTTACAAGACCCCTATGAGTCCTAATGTACATTAGAGCTTGAGAAATGTTGGTCTATATCTCTGCTGCTCAATATGATAGTCACTAACCCATTTAAATTTATGTTAATTAAAATTAAGCAAAATAATCATTTAAGAATTAAATTAAATAAAAATGCAGATTTCAGTCTCCCTAGCCACATATGGCTAGTGGCTACTGCTTCAAACGGTTCAGATATAGAACATTGCCATCATCATTGTCGAAAGTTCTATAGAACAGCATTGACAGTTATTTTTTAAAAACCCTTTGCCAGTTTTTTACATCGGAAATATTTTCTTTAGCTTTTTCCCCTCTAAGCTGTGGCAAGAAGCCTGAGGAATAGAGGAGAGAATTAATGACAGTGGGCTTTGGCATTTGTGTGGTGGGTTCATGGTTTGGAGGGAAACAGCAGTAGGTGTGAGGGACCGATGAGGAGTGTTTGCTGCATCCAGATAGGAGGCCATAAAGAATTCTACTAGGTAGTAATGCTGGGTAGTAATATGTTGGCCTCGACTCTTCTAAAATTCCAAAGTATTTGCATATACTACATATAATTTAATCTAATAAATATATGATTAAATAGGGGGAAATGATTTTCCATGTTTTTCACAGACCACCCAGAGATGCTGAGGTGGTCATTTGTTTTAGGAAGGAAGAAAAGACGAGTGATTCCGATTGAACTTAAATACATAAAGCAGAACTTAAATACATAAAACAGAGAGATTTGAGTTGGACAAAAGCAAAAACTCTCTTAACAGGAGAGTAAAATTGTGAAGTAGACTTCTAAATGAAGCTGTAGAATTCCTATATGCCAATAGAAAAGGAACAGCAGAATGAACGGGGAGGAATATATTATGAGCACTTAATATGGGTTGGGCTTGTACCAGGTACATAATTATTCTTATCAGAGCTTTGTAGTGTCCTGGTCTATCCACACCCCGCACATGAGACAATTGAAGTTCACAGGCCCTAAAGCTGTGACTGGCTCTAAGCATTATGCCCTTCCCACTGAGCTAGGAACTCTAGATGTTTTGGAGATCATCTGATGACATGGGTCTGGTCCGGATGATCTCTGTAACTCCTTTCCATGTTTAAACTTGAATGTGTTCAGCTCAGAAAAGAATTCACTTGGAATGAGATAAAACGCAGGGATCTAAGCCTTTGAAAGGGTCGTCAGCTGGTAAGCCCCTTTTATAGCACTTCTCTCAAAGCCGCTTGGATGGAAAGCAGATTGAGTGTTTTGCCATCATGTGGCGTTGTCATTCTGGAAGTCCTTGGTGCTTCCACCAGAACACTCAGTGTGGTAATGTGACTCTCCCTTGGCCCCCAAATGTGGCGGCTTTGGAAACAGATGTGTGTGAATTATACCACCGGATAATTAGGAACATAGGGAGCACTTTGAATCTTTATTTTTAAAATTACTATAGGGCATGATATCATGTGAAAGGTTGAACGCAAATCCACAGGAAGGCTCCCTTTCTATCAGCAAGGCTTTAGCCACAAGACAGAAAATGTGCAGAAATCAAAAACCATATGAGGATCAAATGGAGAACTTTTCGAATAGTAAAGAATCAGTTGTTAGGTGAGAACTCTTTGGGTCCTAATGTTCATTAAGGGGGCTAATGAGGGATACCAAAATGTAGTTATTAAGAATATTCCTTATGCAAGCTTTTAGTTTTGAATCCACCTTCTTCTCTGATTCATAGGCATCAGAATTACCACACACCTCAACAAAGTTCATGTCTCCTAAGAGACTGCAGGAGAAATTTGATCAATGGAACCCTTTATCATCTCAAATCTGCCTTTGCACTTTTGTCATCATACACTCATGCTTTGTAATACTTATAACACAGTCTCATGAAAGAATTGGAAACATTTATACTAAAGTGTAAATGACTAATAAAATGTCGATAAGAACGTAGATCAAAGCGTATGCTGAATCTTATTCAGTACTGGACTAGAATTTTTATGAGCACTTCTTATGTGTAAGCTTTGAGCTAGAGTTTATGGGGCGGATTCTAAAATGGATAAACTGAGATTCCATTTCCTAGGATTTGACAGTGGTAAAAGATGGTGGTGGTAGATAAGCATAAATTACTCCACTAAGATAGAACAAGTTAGGTTAGAACTAAATGCTGTGAGTGATTGATTGGTGGAATAAATTAATTCTAATTGGGAGTCTGGGAAGGGTAATCTGAGTGCATCATGAAGGGTACTCAGGGTTTAAATATGCAGAATTTAAATATGTAGACTGGGATTAAAACTATTCTCGGCAAAGGGAACAACTTGAATAGCATTTAGCAAAAGAAGGGGCCAAATATGTGTGGAATAGCAAAGAGGCGTAATCCCCATTACCAGCACGTAGTGGACATGAGACAATGCAAAGACAGTGGCAGAAGGGTCAGGTAGGGATGAGGTAATTGAGGGCCTGAATATCAAGCTAAAGTTTTGTTTTGTGTGTCACAGGGAGTTGAAATGTGTATTTGACCTGGCAGGGATGAAAATTGGGTGCATATGTCAGGATTTAGCCCTAAAATCTCATTATATTAGGTATCTGCTCTGTTAAATAAGTCCTAGGACATAGAAATAATGGAACAAACACCAAGATATGAAGAGATTTGTCAGTTACAAATTGAGCACAAGAAAGGGTGTTTTGTGAATTTAGACAGAAGAAAGAGTTTAGTTAGAGGAGGGAGTGAACACGTTTGTGTGGGTCATGGGAGAAACAGATATTCTTTCTTAGATCCCGTCTCATTCCCCGCAGAATCTAAATACGTGTTCTTAGAGGCCTCTTTCTCTTCTCTTAAAAGAAAAAAATGTGGAAGTGACTGGGGTGATACACGTGGGGAGCTGGCTGCACATTAGAATCATTTAGTGAGCTTCTAGAACTGCCGGGGGCCATGCTCTATCCCAGACCAGGGACATCTGAAAGCTCCTCCGGTGACTTCTAATGTGCAGCCAGTGTGCAGTGGTCCTCCAAATGTGGTCCTTGGCCAACAACATTGGCATCACCTGGAAACTTGTTGGAAATGGAAATGATCAGCTGCATCCTAGCTTTGGGGGGTAGGGGCAGTAGTCTGTTTTCACAAGCCCTCCAGGGGATACTCCTGGAGGACCCCCAGTGTGATGGAAAGACTTCCCAGTTTGGATGCAGAAGACCTGAATTCAAATCCCCATCTGTTCCTCTTTGGCAAGTGACTTAATATCTATAAACCCGAGTTCTTTGTGCTGAAATCACTTGTGATAAAACTAGGATTCCAGGGTCAACTCCTCTAGCCTGTCTCAAGATATCCTAGAGGTGAGTCCCAATTATAATGACTCACATTTACATGGCTCTGTGGACATGGGCAGGACAGATAAATTTTATAGTCCCTCATTTACACATGTGAAGACTGAGGCACAAAGATGTCGAAAATGTGGAATGATCTGTCTTCTCACTATTTTAGAGCTATCTAGAGTCTGTAGAGTTATCACAGCATTTGTCACCAGATCTTCAAGGTTGAATTACACCTTTCCAACAAGGAAGAGCTAGGAGCCGTCCCTTGGGAGATTATCCTTATCTTCATCTTCTTCAGTTGTTCTGGTCTAGGAACATGTTATAATTTGAATTATGTCCCTATCAAAAGATATGTTGAAGTCCTAACCCCTGGTACCTTTGATTGTGACCTCATTTACAAATAGGATATTTGCAGATATACTCAGGTTCAGATGAGTTCATTAGAGTGTTCCATAATCCACAATGACTGGTGTCCTTGTAAACAGAGGAACCTTGGACACACAGAGGGAAGATGATGTAGAGACTTGTGGTATGAAGGCAGCCGTGTGATGACAGAGGCAGAGGTTGGAGTTATGCTACGACGAGCCAAGAAAAACACAGGGCTGGAAGAGGCATAGAAGACTCCTCCCCTAGAAGCTTTGGAGGGAACATGGCCCTGATCACACCATGAATTCAGACTTCTAGCCCCCAGAACTGTGATACAACTAAGTTCTGTAGTTTTTAGTACTATGATGGTATGGCAGTCCTAGGAAACCAATAAAAAGCAAATGTTCGCTATTTTTGGAAAATGTCTTATCTTAGAACGGAGTTGGGAATATAACCCATGGGTGGAAGACATACTGAATTACGTTTTCCTCTGAAAAACATCTAAATAACTCACTGACCTTCAGAAGTTACTCTGGTTCATAGCATGCTTTGCGTATAGGAAAACACCGTCATCATATAACTTGAAGGGTGTCAGAGGCCCATGTCTCCCCACAGTTTTCTTTTTCCATATCCTACTGTGAGAGTCATCTCTTTGGGTTAAACATAGTCCATGTCTCAACCTTCTTTTAAAATGAAAAAAGTTCTTGAGAGGGGCAACTCATTAAAGAATTAATATCTTGTCCTTTGATTACTGGGGGAAGGAGGTGAAGAAAGAGTCCTTAAAATGAAAAAGGGGCCAAAAACTTAAGGGGACCCTGAAGTGAAATTCTACCTTAGTCTACCATCTTATCTTGGGCCAGTCTTGAATATTTTAGTAGGAACTTCGGCTCTGTTTTAATAATCTAATTACCATAGAAATCTAGGAAATTTCAAATGCATATTTGCCATATAAAGGAGAAACACAGTCATTGTAGGTTATCAGGAGACTGTTAACCTTTTCTTCTTGGTGTGCTTCTTTCTTTTACATGTATGAAAATAATTCTTTCCCAGTTTGAAAAGAGACCCAAAGCAATACTGTTTTTTATTGCTAATGAGGTTGTTTAGAGTTTAGAAATAGAACCTTATGAGCTCTTGAAGGTGGAGGAGTGCGGACATTTGCTATGGAGTTGGCTTAGGATTCTATTTGTTGAGGTTCTTTTAAAGGTCAAGATAAATTTGTATGAAGATAAAAGCAATCCAGTTGGCAGAGACTAGAAGATGCTTGTTTCTCAAAGAGATTTCGAGGCTGTTGACGAAAAGAACTGCTCTTTCATCCCTTCCTAAAACAGAGTTTCTGACAGCAGTCCTCAAATCAAATGTTTCCAAATATTTGAGTCCAGGTTTTCCTCATAAAATATTTCTAATCAGGGAATACAACTAGATATCACTCAAATTCAATTTCAGAAATAAATTTCATGCAGTTCAGATCTCAACTGCAGGCTTGCTCCATTAGAGGGACAGGAAAAAGACTATGAAGTTTTATATTTATATATGTATATTTATACATATTCATATATTTTAATTGAGGACCTTTGTGCAAAACATCTCACGATCAGGCCACCAGTCTCTACAAAGTTAAGCGATTCGTACAAATGAGTCAGTTTTCAGGACCATGGCAGAGATAAGGAAGAGATGTTGCAATCCGAAGAGAAAAGTCAGCACATAGTACAGCGTCAAGGAGGAGAAAAATAACATCTAAGAAAAAAATTCAGCATGAAATTAAAGGAGAACCTGACTATGATCCCATTTCCCCATCTGAGCCCAGAAGATAAAAACTGTAATAAATTCATTCATCTACACCCACTTTAAATATCGGAGCCGATCAGCAGTTTCACTGATGTACGGCCAGACTTTGAAGTCTGCCTTAGCTCTGGAATTCGACCAGCCACTTTCCAGACCATGTAATGTATTGCAGCTCTTTCCACATTATGCATTCCAGATGGCCACAGTAATTCTTTGTGCATTTTCTCCTTTCTTATTTGGGTTACTGGGGTAATTTGGGAATAAAGTGTGTATGCTGCAAAGTGAAAATTGACATACACTTACTGCCCTGAGCTGCTCGGTGATATTAAAGAAACCGAAAGAGTTAAAAATATAGACCGTAAATGGAGGGGGGTGGAGAGAAAGGATGGAGGAAAGCTTCTTAAGCAGTTATTTTTGCTGCTTGCCAAATGAGGGGCCCTGGCTGCCTTGAAACACTAGTTACTGCTTCGTGACTATCTAGGGAGGTTACTAACCATTCTCCCTCTCAGTGCTCCCCTCGGCTAACATGTTACCGTCTCGACCTTAGGTGATCGTAGGATTTATCCGCAAATAGGGATAAGGCTGGGAATGAAAAGAGTGCTGTTAAACATTACACCTGGGCAGTGGACTTAAACCCCATTTACAAATCAGGACATGTGTTCACATAACATTGAAGAGTAACTTCTAAAAGGATGTTGAGCGGTTTAAATGCTGGTTTTATTTAATTCAGCACTTGCTCAGTGCAAAGGGTCTGCCAAGTGGCTGTTGACCCTTGGGTTTGTGGTGACTGGACTCTCCAGGTCCCCACACAAAGTCAACACATGCAGTTAATAGGCAAAAAGCGTTTGGTCACCAGACGGGCCGCTTTGCCTGGGCAGCACTCACCCTCACTTAGTCCAGCTTGCCCTGAGCTGATTTATGTGGAATCCTATGGCTGTGACTGAGTGTGCCTTTGGGTTGCTCCATTGTTTCTATTCAGATTGTGAGAGGAATCTGTGACTGAGGTGAAATAATGGCAAGGAATCCTTTCTAGCAAAGGAGACAGTCTTTTTTAAAAATGCTTTTTAAGGCCGCATTAAAATATCTCTAGTGCCAATGCCATGTGTGTTTTAAAAATATTTTTTAAGGCTGCATTTAAATATCTCTAGTGCCAACGCCATGTGTATTTTAAAAGATGTTTTTCTATGCAAGTCCCCTTTGGTGTATCGTTACGGCTGTCATTCTCAAACTTTGCTATTCATCTGAATCATCTAGAACCCTTATTAAAATAGAGAGGCCAGGACCTGGTCCCCAGAGATTCTGATTAAATAGGTTTCATGAACATCTGGAAGAATCTACAGGAACTAAAAATCCAATGGAAACCAAGCCCCTTACAATCGTATTTCTCATTTTCTCATCAAATTCTCGATCCTGTCCATGAAAAATAGTTCTGGAAATTTAGCCAGGTTTCTAGTTTCCGTGCAAGGAATGATTCTCCCTCCAAGCCATCTGAAAACAACGGCTCTCATCTGGTGAAGAAAGATGAATTTTATTTTCTAAGACACCAAACAAACTATTGCAAGCATTCTGCTCTTTTTCCAAGCGGTTTTCATTTTCTACCCTAGTGGGGAGGCCTGTGCACACAGGGCGGTTTTCTTTGCGACGAGGCAGGAAGCTGAGGAGTGTCTTCTCCCTTGGGAGCTGCAGCTTGCGTTTCACAGACGCAAGAGGCTCCCAGTTTTGGAGGAGGCAACGGGAATTCTGGACCTGGAGCCAAACTCCCAAATATTCTAGGGCAGCGCAACAGAAAAAACATGTGTATTTGTGTCTGTGTTTCCTTGCTCAGGCAAAGACATGGACAGATAAATCTCGCAGAAACATTTCATATTTCTGGGACACTCAGAGAAATCAGACCATGTTTATTTGCACAAAGACTGCTGTGTGATTCAGATGCTCACCCAGTCAGGATCCACTTTGCCATGTAAAACATCTTCTGAATTTTTTTTTTTTAGTTTTTTTTTTTCTTACTGTAACAATATTACATTTTTTTAAACACTCGGGAAAAAAAAAAAAAAAAAAACAGAATGGACGACAAGAAAAGCAAACCACCCAAAGCCTTATCTTTCAGAGAAAACACATGTTAATATTTTAGAGTCTTGCCTTCCAAGTTTTATATCTTCATAGTGCAGATATGAAAAAATGAAAATTGTCATTAGTAGATCGTTTGATAATCAGGTTTTCACATGATATATTTTGAGAATTACTCCATATTGTTAAATATTATTCAAAAACAAGATTTTTAGTTTTTTTGGGAGGGGGGCTGCATCAGAAAGATAGATTTTTTAAAAACCTGCCTGCTGGCTGACATTTAAATCATTTCCTTTTAAAAAATGTTTATATATTGCTGTAATTAATAGCCTTAGGTTAAAATTTCTATTTAACATAATTGATAAATATATTAACGGTCTTGGTGCATATTGCCAACTTGGAACCTGGGCATTCTGATTCTATCATTGGCCCATAGTTGATAGGCGTCTGTGAGGACGAACACTTGCAGTGAAAAGTTTGTATTCTGTAGGGGAAACCCCGCCAAATTCCCCATGGGAAGGTCGAGAAGTCACTAATACTTATGCCGAAGTTTCTGACCATGGTCACTTTTCTGGATTTAGTATAATGGCAGGAGCTGTGAATTCTAGGATATGAAGAATGGGGTTTGCAGTGGATGGGATTTTTCTTGGTCTCCCGATAGCTGTCATTACCTATGTTAACTTTTGGGAGAATAACAGAAACAGAACGGGTCTCATTCAAATTAGAATCTGGACAGAAAAAGAGCATTTTCCCATTGACCTCTTCCTGTGAACCAACAACTTACACGGTATAAGAAACAAGTATGATGAAGGGAAGTGACAATTCAGTGTTTTCTTAAACTTTGTGGTCTGGACCTACTATTTATATTTTTAATCTATACCCTTGTCGCTTTCATTCAGCAGCCACCCTCCTGCATCTCCATCCCAGTCTCCGTGCTTCAGCTATACACGCCTCCTAGCGATCTCTCTCTCCTAATACCTGCTTTACCCCACCACACTGTCTTCTCTGCCAGGAACACTCTCCATCCCCTCCTACACCCCGCCTAGGTGAACTTCTGCTTTCCCTTCAGATCACAGCTTAAACAAGTTTCAAACCAGGAAAGTGCAGACAACTGAGGCCTTGCACTTCAAGGAAGTCCCTCCATCAATATCAGGGCATGCAGGTACTTCAGAATTTTGCGAACCTGGTGGACAGAAATTGAAAACAATCTTTTATTAAAAACTGCAAACATTGTTATCTGGTGGGAGGTAGAGACTTAAATACTTCTTAAGGACAGACCATCCCTTTGTCCAAGAAAACCACCCCAAGTGGGAGATATGTGTAGAGCCAGGGTTTGCACTGGCAATAAAAATGTTTTAAGGAGCTAACAATGTTTTGTGAGTGAGAAGGAAAATGTATTTCTACGAAGGAGGCAGGGAAGCATCTCTACAATGCTTTTTTTTTTTTTTTTTCTAGCTTGCTTTTGGAGATATATGAAGCAAAATGTCTTCTCACCTTGACCTTGGAGCTGGGTCGAAACATTTGCGGTTAGAGAAAAGGGCCTAGAAACAGAAACTCTTTTCACAGGAGACTCTGTGAGGCTGCTAGAACAATAAGAATTTTTTGGAACCTCAAGCGACAACACTCAGCATCTATATGATACCCCAAAGATGGGTGTCTTGTTTCCCATCACATGTTGTGACTGGTTTTTGCAATTAGGTAGGGAAACAATGATCCTTTGGTAATTACTGTATAGCAACATTAAAAAATTTACCTATAAGGACCAGTGATGTTTTTGCTAACTCTCCTGGGTGTCTAGGTAAATGATTATACCATCTGGAATAAAAGATAATTTTTCTTTTCTTTTCTCATATATATTTTTATTTCTATTTTATGTCTTTTCACAATGAAAGAAGCCACATGACAGCCAAACTGGGTGGAATGATTTAAATGCTGTTGAGTTTCTGAGCAGCTGTGGGAATGATGGATTTGAGAGCAGAGAAGTGAGAGGCTAGAGACAGAGGGAGCAGTAAGGACAACATTACGACACTTTAGGAGTGAAGTAATGATGTCTTTAACTAAGATAATGGATACAGATTTGAAAACAAAAAAAATATATGTGCACACATACCCACATACATACATACATGTATATTTTAGATGCCCTACTGAGTGTTTTTGGTGACATGGTAAATCAACAAAAACAAATCTTAGGCTCGAAGCCTGAAGCCTGGTGGTCTAATTAATTGTTAGCAGGAAATTATTTTTAATAGACAATGAAATCATTCGTTTATCTGTAAAGAGGTGATAGGAAGTATTTTAATTAAAACACCCAGTTTACAAAGACATTTAATACTGTGGATTCGAGAGAAATTCTCTGTTATTTCAATTTTTACTATTCCTTTGTGGTCTGAGACTTAATGCAGCCAAACTCGAACTCTGTTAATTAGCACGTGCGTGGTGCTTTTCCAGGCTCCAGAGCAACTTTATGGGCGTGTGATCTCATTTGGGTCTCACAGCAACCCTGCGATATGCGTCATAACAGAAAATAGCGTCTGTGGAGCACTTTACAACTGCAAAACACTTTCCCCTGATACATCCTTTCAAGATCATGTACACATGGGTTACCAGAGACTTACTCTCCAGCCTAGTGGCGGTGCTACTTGGAGTTCCCTGGGCTCAAGGTGCTGTTTTGCAGTCCCGTGTCTTGGTGCTTCTGGTTCCCTGCAGTAAAATACCCTCCTTGCCTTGTCCAGCAGCTGAGACCCTGAAACATTCAGGAAGAGCCTCTCTATCTTCCCCAGGAGGATGATGGAGGCAGGTGGTGGGGGAAGTGAGGACATGCGCAGGCAGCATAGTCCTTGGGAGCGAAGGGCTCGACTGGGCTGGTGACTACAGTAGGACTGATGGGGTCACCCCCTGGTCTGCTTAAGGCAGCACAAGCTCAGGTCTTCGGCTGTCTCAACTGTCCGTGGAGGTGTCAGTAGCACCCCGGCTATGCAAAACCTACATCACCCTGAACTCTGAGGCATCCTCCTTTTATGCTTCTACTCCTTAGGCAGCTCATTCCTATCTACAAAGAGAACGATGCTGGACACTCATCCCACGACCCTTGCCCACCACCCCTACGAGGTCCCGTCAACTTTTAATTTTTTTTTGAATCCTACTTTTTCTCAGAGGAGAAAAGAAAAAGATTGAAGTGTTTTATAAAGGGAAATCAAGCAATGGAGCAGAGCAGCTTGGGGATCCAGCTGTCATTTATTACATCTCCTGTTACGGTATCACTTCCTCCAGGAAGCCTTTCTTAGGCGTCTAGCCGGGGCTCGGTGCACCCACCCACCCGTATGCTCTCACAGCCCCTTTATTCACCCCTATTTTGATATATAGAGTAAATGACACTTTCTTGGTGACAAGGGACAGAGTCTCAATTCAAATTAGCTCAATGAAATAAAGCAAATAAGGCACACGCAAAATGAAATAAAAGGAGGAGGGGCTTACTGGATCAAATAGTCAAGCCACAGAAAAGAGCTGGGCTGGCCCCAGGCCTCAGTGCTGTTGGGAAGCTGCGCGTCTGTCTCATCTTTGCTCCTCTCAGGGAGTTGGTAGCATTCCTTCCTGCCATAGTGATGTCACTGGCCTAGATGGTGAGCAGGGAGGAAAAAAGTCTTCCCTACCAGCTTTAGTTTTCCCGGCTGGGGTAACAGGTTTATTCTTAGACCAGTCACTCTGGTCAGAGGGATGACACAGGTTGATCCCTGAGGCCGTGGGCCATTCCTGAAGGTGCAGTTGGGGGCAGAGACATGGCTAATGGAGAAATCTGTGACATGAACCATCCTTCCCAGTTATGTCTTTTGGGAGCACTCATTCACCTGAAGTGTAACTGTTATAACTCATCTGTTCTTCACTTACCCTCAGCCCATCAAGGATGAGGATGGTATCTGGTTCCGATTTTGTGTCTTCGTTTTAGCGCAGGACCTGGAATTCAGTAAGGGTTCACTAAATATTTGATAAATGAAAGAACGAATGAGTTAACTCACATGTGACAGTAGGGGCCAGATTAAACTAGGTCTCTAAACGGTAAACTCAGGCACAACTACAATGCACATCATCTCAGATACATTCTTATGTGAAATGGAATATAGAACGCAGAGACTCTGAGCTTCTGGGTGATTCTTTTTCACTTTCTAAACCACGAGAGAGTGGGAATGAAGCAGATGAGGCAGACGTGAGTACCTTCGAAACACTTCTGCACCCCGAAGGTTTCAACCTATCTGACTGTCAGATATTCAAGTCTCTTGCTGTGACCCAGCCCCTCCTCACACTGCCCCTGCCAAGGCAGATGCTCTGAATCGGTCTAGATGTCTCCAACTCCCCCAGGTAATGTCGAAGAGCTCACATTATGGTTGGCTGGAGTAATAGAACATTTTTCCTTCATAACCTTCCTAAATGCCTACGTGGCAATATCACTCTTAGAAAAGAAATACTTTGTTTTAAACCACCCTGTTTGCAAATAAAAAATTAGGTCGACATGACTCTCTCCTAGTACTTTGTTTACATTGCATTTTGCCCATGAGGAATGTTTTGAATTTGAGCAAATTAAACACTCTCCAAACGTGGTGCTTAAAATAATAAAGAACTCTCTGGAACATTTAAGCTGAGCTGGAGTCTTTCTTGACAACACCTGTGATTCACCAACTGTTGCCATGGAATTTGGCTGTGGAGCTGCAGTGTGCTTTTCCCAACATTCGTTTGGCAGATATCATTACATTCAGTAATACACTTAAAGTCCTAAAGAGAACCGTTGCCTTCCCTATGGCTTGCTAGACAGGGAATGAAGTTGTCTTAGCTTTAAAACTGTAATAATATTTCTTAAAATACAGGGTGACTCTGTCCCCAGGCTGCTAAGACTTCCCAATTCATAGGAGACACTATGTGCTCTGAAGTTCTATGGAGGAGCTGCCCTCAAAAAGAAAAAAAAGAAAGAAAAGAAAGAAAAAAGAATAACTCTCACCCCAAAGTTTAGTAAGGTGGCTTTGTTTTGCTGGAGAACTGTTTACTTCAAAAGTAAATGAGACTATTTCAGGAGATGTCCTGCTGACTCCAAGAAGGCTTTATGAGGAAACGTGTCATGGTGATAATGGAATTATCATTGCTCTGTGTTTGTTACTTCACAAAGTCCTGGGACTTTTCACACAGAATCTCTATGATAAAGGATTATTTTAAACATAATGGCAGGTGGGGGGGGGCGCCAAATACGTAAGCTACGTCCCTGTTCACTTCTAAACGCACTTCTAAGAGTTGTTTTTTTTTTTTTAAATGAGGGATAGACTCATTTACTATCTCAGGTTTAATAAATTTAAGAATTTATAATAGTAAAAGTGCTAAATTCTGCCCAATTTAGCTTATATATTGAATGTAATTCCAAAGAAATTTCAGAGATTTTTTTTTTTTTTTTAACTTGGCAAATTGATGGTAAAGTTAACCTAGGGGAATACATTTATGAAACTGGTTAGGATAATTTTGAACAAGAAGATAATAAGGGAACATTTGAATTATCAGATATAGACAAATATTATAGTTATAGTGTTTTGAAAAGCATGGCACAAAGTAGACCACTTACTTGAAAAGGAAGTGTTCAGAAAACCATCTCTGATGGCTGTAGGAACTTAATATAGAACAAAGATTGCATTTCAGATAAGTGAAAGGATAAACTGTTCAATTAATACTGTTGTGACAATTGAAACATTTGAAAGCAAAGCCAAGCCACTTAATACCATAAACGAACAAATTCTAGGTAGATCGCAGATTTGCATGTTAAAAAGAAAGTAAAGCAAAGGAAGAAGAAAATAACAAAAGATAGATAAACTTTTCATAACATTCCTGATGCAGGTGCTATGCGTGTGTGTATGTGTTTGAATGCATATGTGCGTGTATGCATGCCACCTGTGTATTCTCCACTTTAATCTTCTTCTTACACTGAGAATTATCTGGGACCCAAATACAAACTTGTCACTCCCCTATTTAAAATCTTGCAGTAGATCCAAACTATCTGCCTTACTATTATTAAACATTGAGCCATGCTCCATCTTTACAGCCTTGACTTCTGTCATTTTCCCACGTACCCTTCATGCTTTAGCTATGCCAGGTTGTCAATTTGTTAAAAATTAATTTATTTTCCAATTACAGTTGACATACAATATTATATTAGTTGCGGGTGGACAACATAAGATTAGACATTTATATACCTTATGAAGTGGTTACCTTGATAAGTCTAGTACCCATCTGACACCATACATAGTTATTATAATATTATCGACCAAGTTCTCAATTTTTGAACAAGCAACCACTTCCTTTGCCTCTGTGCATGCAATTTGCTCTGTCTGAAATAGTTTTCCCTTCCTCCTTCACTTGAATGGCTCCTGTTCATCTTTTAAGGATCAACCAAAACATCACCTCCTCTGGTAATCATTTGGTTATCATGCCAGATGTACCAGTTAGGGTTTTCCAAAGAAACCAAACCAATAATATTTGTTTGTTTGTTTGTGTGTTTGTTTACTTACTTACTTATTATGGAGGCTGCGAGATTATGCAAGCTGGAGAACCAGGAATGCTGAGTCTGAATGCCTGAGAAAAAGATGGATATCCCAGCTCAGGGTAGAGAGAGAGCAAATTCCTTCTTCCTCTGTTTTTTGGTTCTATCAGGCCCTCAACGATTGGATGCTGCCCACACACATCGATGAGGGGAATCTTCTTTACTGTCTACAGATTCAAATGCTAATCTCTTCCAGAAGCTCCCTTACATACCCACCCAGAAATAATGTTTTACCAACTGTCTGGTCTTCCCTTTGCCCAGCTAAATTACACGTACAGTTAACCATCACATCGGCCAACCTTGGACTCACCTCCATGATGTTGTTGCATCGGAAATATCTCTACTGAACACTCAACTAAGTTATAACTGCTAACTTTTGAAAGTTATATCTTGATACATGGTAAACTTTTCTTATAGAAAACAAATAAAAAAAGACAGAAGGATATAAAGTACACAACAAAAGTGTCCCTCTTCCCCATTCCACTTCCCGCCAGTCCTACTTCCCAGATTTAACTTCTGTCTCTACAGAAATTATCTAGAAGTAGAGATATAGATCTACATGTCTTCCCATCCTTTTGTTACACAGATGGGATCATAGAGTACATACCGTCTAGTATTTTGCCCTTTATATATATGTATTTTTTAGTTGTTTGTCTCCCTGAGCTGTCATATTGACGTTGGCATGAAAGGCAACCCCAGAGTTGTTCAATGTACAACCTGTATAACCATACGCAGCAGTTTAGCTGTCTTCCTTGCTAAATTGTGAGCCACTTAAAGACAAAGACTGCGTCTTTTACTTCTATATCTTGCTGCCTGCTACAATTCCTGGTACCTAGGAATTACTAAATGAATGATGGAAAAAAATCTCTAAATACAACATATTCCCTGGGCTACTAACATTCGTGATCACATAATTCCTGAGTTCTATAATAGTGACACAGCTATGAATGTATCCTAGGGAGATAACCACTTTTCCAAGCCATCAGTCAAACTGAAGTGACTACTAAAGCTCATGTTCCTCTTTATAATATACTTTGGTCAATGTTAGGAAAAAAAGGCTTTGGGATCAATTTCTCCAACCATTTATATTTGTGGCTTCATTTTACAGAGAAGGACATTTAAGCTCAGAGAGGTGATGTGTCCTGTTCTTGGTCACAGGATAAGTTAGTGACCGAGTCGAGAATTCACTCTGAGAGTTTGGACTCTGAGACATACATCCTACTTCAGCCCTATGAAGATGCAACATAGAAGTGTGGACAAAACAGTAGATATTTGGGTAAAACTTCAGGAAATTCTGGGGATTCCTTGGAGAATGTGATGCTTTATTATTTAGGATGTATTGGGCTACAGGTAACAGAAAGCCTAACTCACACTGGTTTAAACAAGGGGAGAATTCATTAACTCTCCTAATTGGAAATCTAGCTGTAAGCCAAGATTTTAGGTTTACCTCATCCAGGGTCCCCCGCTCATTCTCTGAGATTCCCTTGGCTGTGTCCTGTTTGATGTGCTGGTTTCATCCCAGGCTGGCCTTCCTTCCAGTAGAAAAAATGACCATAGCTGGTTCAGGCTTCACCCTGCCAATTCTGAGGAAAAAAGAATCCTTCTGTCCCAGCTTTCCCCACAAGAGTTTTGAAAGTCACCTGATTGCCTCAGCCTAGGTGGCATGCCTACCCGGGACCAATGGCTGTGGCCAGAAAAAGAGAACACAAGATTTAGCATAAATCTTCTGAAGCTTTCCCCTGGAACAGAGATCACATGGGCTGGAAGGAGGAAGGGTGGGTGCAATATGAGGCTCTGGGCACTGTTAAGAAAGGAAATGGGGGTGATGGATGCCAGGTAGGCAACCAACAAAGCTTGTGCACAGCACTCCCTGACTGCCACCTATTTCTATTAATACAGGACCTAATTCGTTACCCCATGAATTCTGAGTCCACCCCCGCCCACCATAAGAGCGCTCACATGGATTCACGAACCAGCC
The DNA here is from genome assembly GCF_000151845.1 of Pteropus vampyrus. Classification (NCBI taxonomy): domain Eukaryota; kingdom Metazoa; phylum Chordata; class Mammalia; order Chiroptera; family Pteropodidae; genus Pteropus; species Pteropus vampyrus. Next base: position 3,101,152 of record NW_011888980.1, read on the forward strand.
CAATCAGCCTAACAAAGAAGCCTTGGTTTTTTTCCTTCCCATCTCCTTCTTTTCTTCTGCCTATTCTACCTTCACTGGATACTGTCTTACTGGCTACGTACTGCTAACACTGAGATCAGGGATCACCAGCCCATCATCTTCCATCCGGCTCCACTGCCATTCCCATCAGGGCATTCTGCTGCAAAAAGAAGAGTATGCATTTGTTTTACAGTCTTCAGAGAGGTTTGAAAGCATGTTTCCTTGTGCCCCAATGTCATAAGGAACTCTTAGAGAAATGGTTCTTTCAATGTTTGTTTTTATGAACAGATTTGAGGAACAAATCTGAGGTCAGACACTCACTAGTCAGAAGTGACTCTTCTCCAATGCCCAAGTCTTTGTTACCGGTCCTCACTTGGCTGCCTGGAAATGTCTTCCTTAGGATGGGGGCTTTTAAAGGGGGCATCCATGAACTTGATTGAAAAAAAAAAAAAAGATTATTTTCAACTTCCGGTTGAAACGGAGATATTCCTTCAATTACAAATGTAAGAACCCAGTCACAATTGTAAGGGCACTACCTGTGACTCTATCACCCATGCACATCTCAGATGCCTACATATAACCTACCATTGCTGTAGATATCTGGAACTACTGTTTATGCCAACCTTCAGAATCATAGCAGTTACCAAAACTCACCATTGGATCTTGTTATTTAAAGAGTCAGTAAAGAAATACACATATTAATATGTTAATGACCATTTTAGAAATATTTTGATAAATGCATTTTGATATCATGGATTACCTTGGTAATCCTCTGTATTTTGCTTAATTAATTTAAAAATGTTCTTCCAATAATTTTTCCATCGCCTGCAGCAGACTGCTAAAGGGATCCGTGTCTCAGAAAAGATTAAGACCCCCTTCCCCTCGCAGTCTTAGAATGGCTTGTTTCTTTGAAGATGGCACAAAACTGGTGTTTTAGTCTACACATTAATTTTTCTCTCCATTTAGCAGTATCATAATGTGCTGTACATTTAGGATTCGTTACCTTTCCTCCCCGCCCTTATACTTTGCCCTCCGACTATCCCAAAGAAAAATAGCAGACAGGACCCTTCATTGTCCCTCTCTTGCCACATTCCAGGGGCCTCAATGTCAGGGCTCCTTGGTATTGAGGCAGATTGGTTCAGCACACACAGGCCATCAAGGCCCTATCACCGTCTGTGGTCTCAAATGAGCATTTTTCCCCTTCTCAATTAAGGATTAGTAAAAAGTATTCAAAAGCCCCAAATGCCTCAGTTTCCTTCAAATTTTTTTGAAAAATGCATTTCTTTACTTCTCAACATTGTATACATTTCCCTGCTTCTTACAATTTCCTTCTAATAATGAAGAGTCAGGGTAGAAAAAAGTCATCTACACATGAATCTAACATTGTCGATGATCTGATTACTTCTTGCCCCAATATTTCCAGGGTCCCCAGCTTTTTCCATATTTTCCCTCTTGCTCACTGTTATATTATGAATTTTCTGGCCTGTTTCAGAAACCTCCTTTGCCTTTTTCTTCTCTCAGATCCTTCCACCATAATTAAAGAGAATTTCGGCGTTCAAATAGGGGAAAAAATCACCGCATCGTCATGTCTAAATGCTTATCACTGTCGCAGGCAGCACTTTTGTGTAACAATTCAAGCTACGTCCTCCTCCGTTTCGACCTCAAATCATTTGTAAAGGCAGGTCCCTCCCGACGACGCCCGGGAGAGAATAGGCTGCCTGCGTGGGTGGTCTGGGGTCTGAGGGAACAGATGACATCATGGATTCACATGGCAAGTTTATGAAGCGGCAGTTCAGCTCTCCCGAGCAGTGGGCCCAGTTGCCTGCATTATCTCTGCTGGAGCATTCAATGCTCGAGAGAGGCAGGACAGGGACACTTGGAAATGATATTTTTAAAGTTGACATTCAAAAGATTTGAAGATTTACAAGCATTAGCGGGATATTTCTGAAATTCTATACTTTCTGGAGGGGGCTGGAGGGAAATCATCGTACCCCGAAAGATTTTTGAAAACGGGCACACCATTCCTTTTGCCTGCCTGAATTGCTAATTCTGTACCCGCCCCCTTCCAAAAGGGCTATTACTGGTCTTTTCTCAGACTTCTGTTAGGCATTCTGGGCTGGCAGAGAGGGGAAGGAGACAGGACTTCCTGTGTGGACCCTGTAGGAATTTTAGTCTGTGATGAGGTCTATGGGAACACAAGTTAAATCAGATATACACAGAGGTTATAGAACACCTGCCCCTTAGGAGGGTTCCTGAATGCCAGCCCAGAGGCCCACTGAACTTTCTGTTCTTTGGGGCTCTGCCCAAGCTGATGGTCCCTTAGGCAGCATCTCCACCTTTCTCCATGATTCTTGTCAGCTGCGATGTGGAAGAAAGAAAGAGTAACTGCTTGTAATAGGGCAGATTACTCTGCTCTATTATTCCCTCTGAATATCTGCCCTATTACAAGCAGTTTCACTTTCTTCCTTGGCTATGCATTACCATTTTAATAACCAATATGTTAGTTATGTTTGGATATTTTCTCCAATAGGCATTTTGACTCTTCCTCCAAATTAAATAATTACAGTTTCAAGCTATAATCATTTCGGAATATCCTAGCATTTAAGTGCTTAGTAGATCCAGGCTAAACGAATTTAAATCTTGGATCTGTCTCTTCATGGTTTTGTGAACGTGGGCAAATTTCTTAACCTTCTTGTATCTCAGTTTCCTCATCTGAAGAATGATCATAATAATTAGTATCTAATTCTTTTTTTTTTTTTTCAAATTCTTAATATTGTTTGGAGAACTGATGAGTTAATACATATACAATGCTTAGAATAGTAGTTAGCATATGGTAAATATTGAGGAATGTTAGCTATTCGTATTACTACTATTATTATCATTTCCTACTTGTGATTGATATTTTCTGAAATCTTGCACAAGCCATTTCTGTTGAAATCACCTTTCCCTCCCTCATAGCATCTTACCTTGATAAAAAGGACAAGAGATCTGAGTGCAGAAATCTAAAACGCATGAGTTTCATTTTCAGCTGGAACTAGACACTGCCCCAAACTCAGAATAGGAGGGAGGCTTGGAAATGTCTTTAAGAGATTCATTACTGTTTAAACAGGAGCAGGAAAAGTGTCGTCAGCAAAGGGAAACCTTGAGTTTCTTTTTCTGACCCACCTGCAGCATCTGAAGCAGCAAAGGGGACTTTGTTTTCTTCATGAGGCCACGCAAGGACACACTTAGAAGAAAATAATCGTCCCTATTCAAATATAACTACATTTTCAGATCACTTATATTTAATACTGTTGAAAGAGCTTTTTTGACTTATTTAGATAGAAGTGATCATCTTATATCATTCTTCTGCTTACATAAGAATAGAAACAGGTTAGATGACTTCTTAAACTTTCTTCACATGCAGAATGTGCTCATCTGAATAACTTTTTTGACTTCAGCCTGTCAATCTCCATGTTTTCTACACAGGATCATCCTCTGGGTCATCAAGAAGAGAGCCCTGGTGATGCAGCACTGCATAAAGAGGTCTCCATTTTTTTCTTCAGGACTTTTTTCAAGTCTTGATGCCCACTCAGAAAGGATTGGTGTTTGCGTTCCTCGTCTTCCCTAGACATATCAATGGAAGATGTTCATACTACAATAGGGACTCAGATTCCTTTCTCAAACATACCTAGAAATTTGATTGACTGAAACTTCTAGCCTACGGTATAGTCGCACCATCGGGACTAACCATCAAGGTACCAGGAGCAACAACACATGGGCAGGCAAAGGCAGCCACCCCCACCAGCCTCCTGGTCTGCAGTAATTGAGATGTCATCAACTACAACACATATCCTGATTTCAGAGATATTAAAATGGGGAAGGAGACACGCATTTCAAATTGACAAAATATGGCATTAATATCCACCATTAATGACTGCCTAGATGTGGGTTAGGCATGATGTTAAAATCATATAGGTGATATAATCACCTAATAACAACCTGAAAAGTGTAAATCATTATAGCATTTTATTGAAGGGTAAACTGAGGCTCAGAGAGGCTAAAACACTATTCAACCCACACTGCTAAAAAGAAGCATGATCAGGGCTAAGTAACCCTAAGACCTGGATTCAAAGTTCAGGGCTCTTACCCTCAGCAGACCTGTCTCCTAATGTCAGAGGGGCATTCTACAGTGAAACCACAGGGTTGGAGTAAACTCTTGCAACTGAAAGTGTGGAATTATGTTTAACATTCCCCTCAAAACTTCAATCAGCACCAAAGTGAAAATCGTGCACTAATTGGAAGTCAGTGACGCAGATAATACGGAATGGAGTACACTGGCTGACGGAAAATTCAACTCTCTTCAGGCACAGAGGCACTTTCTCTGCATTGTAACAACAGCAACAGAACCTAGAACAAAACAGATAAGAAGCTGTTGGACAAATGGTGTTCCGTGTATCTGTACATTTTATGTCTACCTGCCATCTGCTTTCCTTATGCCATCTTTCAAAAGCCCAGACCAGTACAGAATTCATTGTTAGTGGTCTACATTATAACTAAAGCTCACAAAGAAATTTTGTGAGCCCCTGGGTAAAGGGGACAGTTGGACCACCAGTCATTGCTAACAAGTGTCCGTGGATGCATCCTTAGCTGCAGGAGGAAAGCGTTGCATTCATCGCTGTTGGCCTAAACAATATGTTTGGCTAAATGGTTTAAAAAGTTGATGCTGATTAATAAGCAAGCATAGCAACTAAGGAGGAATCCATTTTTTTCCTTCAATGTTTAATCTTGAAAAGGAATGACCAAGGAATATCATTTCCTGAGAAAAAAATCTTTTATATCATTGTTATATTTTTATGCAATTAAAACAAAGAAACATACCTTTTTACAAGTAAATGATCATATTTCTATATAAGCATCTCATCAATGTAGGTGGACATTAACTTCGAAATTAACTTCATATTTTTATTTCCTTCTGGTTTCAAGTCTTTATAAACACCATGAAAGGAAAATACATAGGAATCAACTCCATTAATTCTTTTAGGAGAACTTGATATTTTCATTATTTATGATTCACAACACTGCATAAATCTAAGAGTAACCATATAATGAATTATGTAAATTAAATAATAATTTCAAATGATCCTATTCATAAAAAGCTATTTGAGAAAATTAAAGAAAGGTGAAATTTTTAAACTGAAGAAATTTCCAATTCAAAGTTCAATTCATAGAGTTTATTTTTTTCTATTTAAAACATGTCAGGTTTTGATTGCCTCATTAGCACACCCCATAAGAGACAAACAGAGAAGGTTCTATGCTCACTGTGAGACCATCAGAACTGGAAGGACACAGCTCACTCTAACTTTCCATTTTATGGATGAAGAAACTGAGGTCCAGACTAATGAGGTGATGACAAGCTAGATGGTCCCATGTTGAATGGGTAGAGGGGAATTTCAGGAAGGAGTAGGGAAGGAATTAATAGTGGAGGGGGAAAATGTCAAGTTTAGTGAGGGGGGGCGGGGGGGAAAGAAGTTAAGTTTACAAATTAGGGAAAAGGGTACCTAATATGCCTTGGGGCGAGACAAACAAGAGACTGTAGAATATTTTGCAAGACAAACAAAAGAAGAGACTGTAGAATATTTTGCATTTTTGCAACTAAAACAGCGAGGTGAGCCAAGAACACAGAGGGCATTAAACCAAGTAGGGTTAAATCTTTAGCAATAGTCATACTGGGCGTAGCCCACTTCTGATTGTTATAGCAATGGATTACATTGTAATAATGGAGAAAACGCAATATCAAGTGAAGTTAAAGATCAGTGAGATGGAGCAACATTTGGCTTACTCAGCTCTCTGCACTTTGGGGAAAAACTGGAGGAGTTTAGCAGGGCTTTGTGCCAGACACAATGAGATCACAAAGGGAAGAATCTGATTTATGTATAAAAGGTGAATTTAAAACTATGATTCAAGAATGCTCAGGACTCTGCCCACTTGAGGAACGGTGGAGCCACGTGATCTGTCCAGGCCAATAGACTGTAAGTGCAAGTGCCAGGGTGAAGCTAGAAAGATCCCATGTGACTTGCCAGCTCTCTCTTTCCCTTCTGAAGGGATCACGGAGCCAGGAGTTCAGGCAGGAGACATGGAATAGTAGAAGCCTGGATCACTGTCTCCACATCAAGGTGAATTGCCCTTGGGCATCGGCAGACCTGCAGGGGACATCGCATGAGTGAGAAATGAACACTATGTATTAAGTCACTGTGAGTTGGAGGTTGTTTCTTACAGTGGCATATGCCTACCTAGCTGACTACCTCATTTATAATGTCAGCTTCTACATTTCTCATTTTTAGAAAATAAAATAGAAGAAAATAGAATTAAATTAAATTAAATCAAATTAAATTAAATTAAAAAATGAAGCGCACCAAATTTCTTTAGCTTCTTTTTCTTTCCTCCCTGGCATTCTCCTTTCTCTCTGCGTAGCAACACCTGTCACGATTCTTTCTCTTCATTTCATCAGAGTTGCTAATGTCCTCTTGAAGCCATGGTTTTTGAATGCTCTCTCGGACCCTGCCTTTAGGAACAAGTTTCCCATGTCTGGGCCAGAGGCCTCTCCTCAGTGGGCACTTGTAAAGCCCCGTTCTTTGGGGAACACCACAGGCTTTTCTCCATTGTGGCCAGTGTGAATGTGACTCAAAACACCCCCTGGAAGAAAGCTAGGGGAATGCAAGACTTTGAGGGTTCTGGCTGGAGACTCATTTTTCTACTTATTTTCTCCTACCCCACAGGCCCCAGAACATCTGTCAGCCCGAAGCTGGGAGATCATTCATGTCCCGAAAGCATCGCATTTGCTTCTGTTTCCATTGACATCAAGGACTATTGCCCTCTTTCAGGTGTTCTTAGCAAAGAGAGAAGCCATAGAAAAGGTTTCTGCTACACAGAGAGAAACTGTGGAAGAAAAGCTTCAACCTACCGTGTAATTAATTAAATGGTCATAAATAATAATTTGAGAAATTAGATATTTTGTGGTTGATTTTTTATGACTTTTAAAATAATATAAGTGGTGGCAAAAAACCCTCCAACATCCAAAACCACGAGTCACATTTTGGTTGTGGTTTTTTTGTTCAAAATACAAAACACTTGGAAAAGATCATCTAAGCTGTATTTTCCCCCACAGAGGTTGAAATTCTCCTCCTTTAAATGATCCCTGGATAATTTACACGTTTTTCTATGTTGGAATCAACATTTTTGCTTGAAGACTTACTTGGTAATATTAATGTTAATTGATTAAATACACCTTATAGTTATCAGAGCAATCCCACAGACATTATTTCATGTTATCTCATTGCTGGTTGGTATATGCTCCGACTTATATTTGCAGAATGTAAGAGGCTTGTCCAAAGTCCCTCATCCAGAACCTTGAAGATTTTCTAGACCAGGGCTCAGCAAATGGCAGCCACAGCCCAAATCATACCCATCATGTGTTTTTGTATGGCATACAAGCTAAGAGTGGTTTTAACAGTTCTGAATGGTTGGAAGAAGAAGGAGAAGGAGAAGAAGATGATGATTTTGTAACACAAAAAAATTATATAAAGTTCAAATTTCAGTGTCCAAAAATGAGGTTTCCTTGGAGCAAATGAAGTTTTCCTGGAGCTCAGCCACATTTACATATTATTTATGGCTGCTTTCTTGCTACAAGGGCAGAGTTGAGTAGTTGTGACAGAGACCATATGGCCTGCAAAGCATGAACTATTTACTCTCTGGCCCTTTATAGAAAAAGTTTGCCCACCCCTGTCCTAGATCATGGGCTTGTTCCATCGCACAAGAGCTGTCTTTCCAGAATCCTAGCAGACTCAGGAACAAAGGCAAAACCCCCAGAGATCTGGTTTGTAAGCCAGTAGAAGCCTAGAAATTGGCCTGCAGTGAACTAGTCCTTTAAATCCTGAGTGTTTCAGTCTTTCTGATTGGTGAAATGGAGACTGGGGTCCCAGCCTCCAGGCTGGCAGGCAGCTCCCGCCTCCAGGGAGCATAAGAAGTGTGTCCTCATAAGACCTTTGCCAAAATAAAAGGGTGAGATTCCCCGCTTCCCCTCCTCTATTCCATCAACCCTGGGAAAATGTAGTTCATCTGATGCACTGTCCTTAGGGTCAGGAAGGGCAAAACATCCCAGCTTAGAGGCTGAGGACACAAATGGGGAAGGGAACAATAAAATGCTCTAGGGTTTACTTGGTTTTTAATACAGTTATTAGATGTAACTATGTGCAATCCCTGTACTCTGTTTCCACCATGGCAGTTCTTGTCTGCTGTAGGTGGAGCAACGGGCGTGATTTGAGTTGGGCAAGGCAGACGAGATGGAGAAATCAGGTACAGAAGGTTTCTCCTTCTTCTTTTTAGCAGAGCTTCTGATTCATTTTTACTCCCTACTTTTTCTACCTGCGCCTATGAAATATAATATTATCCCCCCTTTTCCGAGTGCCTATTGTATGTCATTCAATTTAGGCTGAAATGGATGATCTCATGTCACTGTCTCCATAACCCCATGGGGTTTACAGAGGAGGGAACTGAAACCTGGGTTGTTTAAAATTCTTTCCTGGTAGCAAGCTGGTGCCTGATCTCTGTAATGCCGACATGCAGGCTTTTCCCTCCAGACCTCAAGAGCTCCACAAAGTCAAGTGTGTCTTCAATCATGGGCATGTTTTTGTTCTGTGACTAGTCGTGACATCCCCTCTGAAGAGAAGCAACCTCCTAGTGCTTTTCCTCAGAGAACCAACTCTTAGGATCTTATAAAGAATCTTAAAAAAAAAAAAAAAAAAAAAAACCTGGAGAATGATGGCTTAAAAAAAGCTTAGTCAAATTTCTTTACTCCATGACTTCTCAGAGCCTTTCACACACAGCATTTGCTGCCTTTTTCATCTCTATAATTTTAAGGCATGCAATTTAATCTCTCAGAGCCTTAGTTTCCTCCTCTGAAAAATAGAAATAATAACATTTGCCTCTTGAAGTATTAAATATTGTTTTTCTCTTTCTGTTTTTGGCTAGGTACATTTCATTTCTATTAAATGAAGTGAATTATAGCAACCAGAAGGAAATCTGAATAACTATTGCAGAAAATAAAAAAATCATTTTCATAATAAAATAAGGTAACACATGTCTGCTAAGAGCATAGCACAGCACACATTTTCTATTTATGGTGTTGGTTTTTGTAAAGGAAACGCAATATATTTAGGGTAGGGAAACTCGTGAGCAACCAGTCTGGGCGCAAAATGACATATTAGTATGCTATCACTAGGAGAGAAAGTCACATGTGTGAGTACCTGATGGTGGAAATGCTGGTGGAAATGCATTCGTTGTACCAGCAAGAAAGGGGAGGTTTTGGAGCTGCCCAACTTTAAAGCATACTTTTTGAATCATACTGTGAGGATGACTGTTTTTCCATGCATCTAGGTCAAGAGTCAGCAAAATTTTTCTTTAAAGAGATAGTAAATATTTCAGACTTCACAGACCATACAGGCTCTGTTGCAAATACTCGACTCTGCTATTCTCGTACAAAAGCAGCCATATGTAAACAAATGGACATGGCCGTGTGCCAATAAAACTTTATTTACCAAAACAAGTGGCAGGCTGTTTTTGGGCCAAGGACTGCAGTTTGCCACCCTCTGGTCTAGATGCTGGACACAGGCAGACAAGCCTCTTGGAATGACATTTAGCCCAGTTTTTAAAAAGTTTTTGTTTGTTCATTCGTTTGTTCTGCAGAACCCTTAACATCTTTCAGAAATAGTATTTTGAAGAACATGAGTTTGGGAAAACTTCAGAGCTTTGAGTTTCTGAGCCATTTCTTCAGAACAGTGGACACTGAAGCACTAAAGATAAGGGTAAACTGGGACTATGCGAAGGGGTCAAGTCTTCAGGGAACTGGGCTAATGGTAGTGTAAGTTCAAGTCCTCAGACAACGGGAAGAGGTTCAGGACTTGGAGCCCAGGCAGACCGTCCGTACAACTAATTGTTCACAATAGAGCTTACAGAGCAGGGCAACAGTGTGGTTTTCTCAAAAGAATTTGTCTTACTCAGTTAGGGACTGTTTGCAAGTAAACAAACTCACATGAAGACCCTTGGAGAGACAGGAGAATATCAAGATCAAGAGCATGGCCTCTGGAGCTATACTGCCTAGATTCAAGGCATTGTTCCATGCTATACTGCCTAGATTCAAGGCATTGTTCCATGCTCGGCTTGAGCAAATTAGCTAAAATATTTAAGCCTCAGTTTTCTCTTCTGTAAAATGGGAATTTGTAACTCACAGGCAAGAATTCAGTGAATTACCTTTAAAGTGCAGGCACAGGGTAAACACTTTGTAAGTATTGCTGCTCCATTAATTTTCTATTATTATTTGTTTATGTTGTTTCAGGGCTTATTAAGTCACCTAACTTCATAAGAGCCAAGAAGTCATTTTAAACTTCTCTCCCTGTATTTTTTTCAACTCTTTTTCTTTCTGCTCATCTGCCGTTCTCTCTGCGTAGGCTTATTGCATTTTATTATGCATGTGGCCCACCATGGCTGCCTTAAAATGGAAGCCCAGCCCCCAGCCGACATCCTCTGCTCAGCTAGTACTTCGCAGACAGCAGACTCATTCTCCTTGCTCGTTTGCATCAAGGGCTCCCCACTTTGACTTCAGGAACCCTGTAAGATATGACATCGTCTGGTCCATAGCGCGACCCTTTCCATGTCTCTGGGCAGACTCTGGCCTCCACAGAGGGAGTGTGCTTAGCAGGCGGAAAATTGGGCATGTCTGGTGCTGTATCCTGACACCAAGTTCGCCCCAAGCACACTTGACACCAGGTCAAGACAGCAGACATTGGCTAGACCCCGGGTCATCAGTGGAAAGAAAATTTTCCATTTTATTCAACTATCCAGGCTTCCATTGACTCAGGGCCTGAGCAATATTCAGCGCATGGATAGCAGGATTTTATGGCTGAACCATGAGTGGGCCTGGGGTGGGTGGTAACTGACACCATTATACAAAAAATAACTGTAAAACATGGAAGAATTTGCTTATTTCCATCCATTTGCTCAGTTGCACAACAAATATTTATTAAATGACCTCTAAGTGCCATGCTAGGGATTATGCATTTTTTATTAATAGAACAAATACATATTTTTAAAAGAGATGAGGAATATTTTCGTAATCGTAAAAGTGATGGTCTCAGTCCAAACCTTGATGTGACTAATACAATTAGTCACATCCCTGACAGTGACAACAAATATTGTCTGTCCTATTCACATGCTCTAAAAGTTATTATTATTCAACTTAATACTATCCTTATACAAAACAACCTCTGGAAATTGGCAGTGACATTATAAAATATTTCGTGCAAACATTAAGAAAATAATATACATACTGCATGAAAGATATAAAATAAGAAGATGAAAACCCATATATTCACCACTAGGCTTAAGGAATAGAATGATACCAATTCCTCTGAAGACCCCTGTGTGCCGCTCCCAGGCTGGATTTGTGTCCCTGCTCTAAGAGCTGAGCACTCTCCTAAATTTGTGTAAATCATTCTCTTGTCTTTCTTCATAGCTTTTATTATATGTGAATATATCCCTAAACAAGATATTATTAGTTTTCTCTATTCTGAAATTTCACATAAATGGAATCATATTGCATGTGCTCTTTATAGATAGCTAGATAGAGATCCTTTAATTCATTCATTCATTTCCCTGCTACTAGTTTTAGATTTTTGTTATTATAAACAATAAATTTATGAACATCTTAGTCATGTGTCCTGGTGCAGATGTGCAGCCCCTGGGAACGGAAGTGCTGGGTCATCAGACATGTATGTCTTCATATTTACCAGGTAATGATACATTATTTTCTAAAGTGATTGTACCACCTTCCTCTGTAACCACTTTCCTTTGATGGTTTTGTCTATTCGGTGAATATAAAAGGTACATGTGATTTCATTTTAGTATTTCCCTGATTACTAATGGTTTTTTAGTATGTTTATTAGCCATTTGGATTTCCTTTTCTGTGAGATGCCTATTCCTGTTTTGCTTATTTTTCTATTTTCTTTTCTATTTTCATTTTGATAATTTTCTATTTTCTGCTTTTGTTTTTTTTGATATATATGTATACACACACATTTGTTATATGATGCAAGTATTATCTCCCAGTTTATGGGTTTTCTTTATGCTTTTTTCAAGTTGTATTCTGATAAACATTTATATTTTTTATATATCTAATTTTTCTACCTTTTCTTTTATGGCTTGGCTTTCTTTGTTTTGCTTAAGAAATCTTTTCCCACAGTGAAATTAAAAAAAAAAAAACAATAGATATTCTCTTCTATGTTGTCTTCTAAAACTTTTGAAGTTCTGCTTTTCATATTTAATCCTTCAGTCCACCTGATACTGTGTAGTATATATACTATGCGTGGTAGGGACCTAATTTCATTTCATTTCAACAAGGATAACCAATGAACTCTGCACCATATGTTCCTTAATCCATCTTTCCCCCCGTAATCTGCAGTGCTACCTGCAGTATATAAAGTTTCCATTTATGCTTGGATCTATTCCCAGGATCTCTCTTCTGCTTTCATTGGCTTATTAGCTTATATCTGCACCAATGCCATGTTGACTTATTTATTATACCTTTTCAATAAACCTAGATTTTGGTGGTGCAATCTCCCCTCACTTTTTCCTTCTTCTGAGTCTTTGCTATTCTTGGCCTTTTGCTTTTCTACATACTTGTTAGAATCAGTTCCTCAAGTCCTGGGACGAATTTGTGCAGGATTGATAGTTTATTTAAGGAGAACTGGTATATCTATGATAGAGTCTTCTTATCCATGTCTATAATATGCCCCATTCATTCTTTTTTCATTGGATATTTGGGTTATTTCCAGGTTTTTGCTGTTAAAAATCTTGAATTTATTTAGGGGTTCTTGATGCCTTTCAACATAGTTTTACAATTTTTTTTAAGCCTTGCAAATCTTTTGTTCAATTCTCTCCTAGGTACCTTACATATTTAATAACATGTGGTATCTTACACATATAATAATATGTGGTAACATTTTTTTAATAGTGTGGATATTATTACTGTTATATAATATTAATATAACTGAATTACAACAGTTATATTAATATTATATAACTGTTGTTTGAGAGCTTTATGTAAACAATATTTTTATTGTGTTGCATTGCCCTTCAAAGATGTGGAGGTGGACAGGATCACACTTAAAGATGACTGTTTTTTAAATCCTTAGGTTCATTTTTTTGTGCATTTTTGTCTTCTTTATTGCTTTTATATTGTGAGGCAGGGATTCAGTTCCAATCCCCAGCTTAATGTATGCCTGAGTAATCATATGAAGTTTATTGAGATTATTGGAAAAGTAAGAGCAAATATATTCTGTGACATTCCTTTAAACTATTTATGATGCTATTATTTCAAATTCCTTCAAGATTCTTAAATAGTTAAGCTTGCAAAGAAAATTGTATCTGGACAAATAAACTATTATTTTACTAGTTAATAGTTATTCGTATGTATTTTGAATAATTATATTACTAAAGAAAAAATAATTATAATAAAGTAGGAAAAAAGCTGTGTTCTTTGAAGTCATAACTCAGAAAGCATTGTCGAAAGGTTGCAGCTTAATAAAAGTTTGATGAAATTCTTAGGAGAAAATTAATAATCTCAGAAGCATTATTCTCACAAACCTAAGTCAATGGAATAATGCCTACTCTCACGTACTTGATGGCAGTGAGGTTATGTGTGAACATGATATCAGAATTCTGAGGCCATTTGGCTAATTTCTGCATTTATAAAATTCTAAGTTTCTAATTAAGCTATGTCAAAAATCTAGCAAGAGTGGGTAAATTTTGAATTTAATCGAGGTGTATTATTTGACCATCTAAGGAAAGAGTCAGTTATTGTCAGGATAATTAATGTATGATGTGTAATGGAATAAGAAGGGTGGCCACATAAACTGAGGAGTCAGGTGGACTAATGAATGACTAATGCCTCTGAAGTATGAGATTGCTTAGATAGGACAATGGTGCTGTTTGCTTTTTCATTTTCAGAATGACTGACGTTGTGGTAGGATTACTGTTGTTCTCTCCTTCTGGAAATTTTTATCCCTTCCTTGAAGTTAGGCATGGTCATATGACTTGCTTACGCCAATGAAGTGTGAGCAGAAATGGCATTTTCACTTCCAGGTAAAGCATTGAACTCTGTCTCTCTTTACCTGACTTGGAGGGGGGCATGAAGAAGCAACACCAAGACTCACATGGAAAATACCTACCAGGATTGCCTACAAGACCTTGAGTGGACCAGAGTGAGCAAGAAATACAACTTACACTTGAACATCATGGAAGTTAGAGGTGCTAACCACCCACGCAGTAGCAAATCCAGTATAACTTAAGTCGGCGCTCTGCACACAAGGATTCCCATGCATGGATCAAAAATACTGTACACATGTGTTGATTAAGAGTTTAGGTTGTTTGCACTGCAGTGTAGCCTAGGCACTTGTGTGTACTACAGATATCAACTCTGATGGTCCATTTTAGGTGAGTCCTGAATTTGAGAGCTAGCATTCAGGACCTGGGATTTGATTTTCAGAGATGTCAAATCTCTCTATCCCCATATGAACCCTGCTAAACTTGAGGGAGGTGGGACTTACTATCTATCCAAAAAAAATTTGCACTCACAGTTTTGGGATAAGAATAAGGAGTGTGAAGTTATAATATCAAAAGGATTCCATTCTTAAAACCATAATTTGATTATCTTTTAAGGATTAAAAAACATGTACAAATATGCACTTATATAATATGCCTATATACATTTGATTTGAGCAAATGTACAAGTTTCTATCCTAATCTTTCTAAGATCTATTAGCTCTAGAAAATAGTAACTTCTCAAAACAGAAATCTGTCCTTAGTTCCAGTCTTAAGCACCAGTGGAACAGAATTTATCAATACAAATGCAAAATGTAACATTAATTTAGTGGCTTCCCTTTGAAGCTAGTAAATCCCCTTTCTCTTATTCATGCTTCAGATTTCTCACCTTGTGAGAACTGTCACTTCACTTGGAATCACCAAAAATCAGGAAGCCTTTTCCTCTTGAAATTTCTCACCCCTGACACTCTTTCTTGATGCTCCCATCTTAGATGGTTTCTGTCCGTGACTTTCTAGAATCCACAGTCTACACCCTAATAACTGCCTTTTCCCAGCTCTAATGCAAGTGGTTTTGTCTGCTGCCCCCGCCAAAAAAAATTAACAAACAAAATTCTTCGAAACTTATAGGATCATAAGCAAATCCCTCCCTGATTTGGCAAGGCGGCAAATTGTGTTTTCTTTTTCATCTCTCCATGCTTTTTTCACCCCTGCTCATTTCCCTCTCCTTTTCACATCTTTTCTTTTACCTTTTATCCTTGCAAAGAAGTCTCCACCCTCTCTCTATGGTACATTCCTGTCCTAGAGCTATGTCAAAGGCAGTCACAGATATCCTGGCTATAATAATTCAGCAAACAGTAGCTGACATTCAGGTAATGCCATTTTACAGGATGAAAAGGCAGGATGAGGATGGTACCTTAGGTTCCCACAGCCTTACACACAGTGGTGGCTTGCATCAGGACTCTGACACCACAAGGGAGACCAGGCTAAGGGGCCAGGGAGGGCTAAGGATGTGGTTTTCACTCAAAGAGCTTTTATGAAGAAATAGACTAGAGAAAGGAAGTCACTTGCACTAGTGAATACAGTTTTGACATTTCCTTTAGATGAGGTGAGTCTTAAAAGTTAAGGTCCCATGATGGTATAGAATTCATGACTTTCTCTTAATTTCACATTTTAAGTATCTAACAGTTTTCTAGAAATTTTAGAACCCTGAATGATTTTTCCAATATTACAACTATTACAACTACTACTAACTGCAGTGCAAGAAAAATATTATCCAATATTTATGAGGGCTTATTATGTGCTAGTAACTAAATTTTTAAACACTTTTTAAAAATTAAAAAAAAATTTTTTAATTGAAGAAATGATTTAAATTTTCCCCCCATCTGCCTCCCCTACATTAAACACTTTAAATTCTCATAGACTTTCCATGAATGAGGTGCTATGCTCTCCATTGTACCAAGAGGAAACAGCTTTTAGCCATAATGAGGTTGCCCAAGGTTAAAATTTCTAAAGGACAGAATTGGAGCTCAGTCTTAGGCTGTCCCATCCCAAGCCACAGGATGCAAATCCCTGGTATCTGTGCATCTGCTCGGATTCTGAGACTTGACATGCCTCTTGGAAGAACTTAATATACTTGATTTGAATCATCTTGAATTTTTTCTTCGCACCAAAACACAGGAGTGGGATACGGGGCCTCTGGATTTTATTCTCGCACTTTCCATTGATTCATGGCCCGTTCACTGCCCCGTGATGACAAAATGGTGGACACGATCACCAGATTGCCACGGAAAGAGGCGGCCTGGGCTGGGAGGGGTGTGTCGATGTGTCTTTCAAATCTGGTCTCCTCACTCATGATTTGAAGAGTTTGTGGCACTCACAGGTTACCACCAGGGGTTTCTTCCACATGTGAAATTTGGCGGCTGTACATCCCCAGTGCCCAGCTTTTATGTGGTCTCACAGCTGAATTCAGAATGACTCTATCTTCCCTGCAGGCATTTCTCTTTGGTTCAGAGAATATCAACAACATTTTACAGCATTTGAGCAGCAATTCCAGCAAGAAGACTGGAGTCCATTCCTTTCAATAGCCGTCAAGCTTTTTTACTGAGCTTTTGAGCCAGTTGAATCAGTCCACCCCTGGAACCTCTCATCCTCCTTTTTACCCTAGCTTCGGGCCTACTGGAACTAGTAAATTAAGACCTTTGCCTTTGACAGTTGCATTGGGAAAAAGTGAAAACTGATCTAATAATAATTAGTTATGGCTTAATATACAAGATTGGAGTGTTCTCATTTTTCATTCTGGAGCCTGGTGAGAAGGAGCCAAGGGGAAGGAGAGGCTGATGGGAGAGCATAAATCCCTGAAATGTTCCTATGCCAAGAGAAGTAAGTGATCCTCAGGCACATACTTGTATCATGGTGAGAGCTCATGACAGTGTTAAAAGAAATGGAGAAACCCAGTGAGGGTGGGGGTTAAAAGAGTTTTTTATTGCTCTCTTAGGCCAGGTACCATGGCACATGAATCGCTGCCTATTCACTTTGAAAAGACTGGTCTCAGGCCAATCTCCCCCTTCAGTCTCCAAGAAAGAGGGTTTGGGTTCAGATAACTGGCTCTGGGTAAACAGCAGCTTGTTTTTGTAACACTGGAGATGTATTTACTTTTCACTTAATGAAGGGGAGTGATGTCTTGGATAAGACATGATCTGACACAAATTATAAACATTAAGTGCAAACATTATAGGGCAAACTCTTTCCAGAAATTTTCAATTTGTTACTATGTAAAATCAGTGTTGGTGGTTTTAGTTGCCATGGGGATATTTCATTAACTTTCTGGAGAAGCAAACCTAAAGACATTCTGTGTGTGTGTGTATGTGTGTGTGTGTGTGTGTGTGTGTGTATGTGTGTGTGTGTGTGTGGTGTGCGCACGCACACATGTGTGCAAGCGTACGTACGTACATCACAGCTATAGTTGAACATACTTTAGTAAGATCAGCCTGTTTCTCACTGGTGGGAAATTTAGTATGGCCTAGAAGGTTGCAGAGTGGGAGGGAGACTCTATGAAGAGGTTGAGAAGAAAGTGTTAAATATGTCTTCAAGTATTACTCAGTCCCAGAAAAGAATAAAAATTAGGAGACAAAAAAAAGCTAGGACAGGAGAGGAAAAACAGATGGTGGCTTGCACGAATGGTCCTGCAGTTCTTCTTTGTCTCCCAATAGGGCTTAAAATGCGAATGCAGAATTCAGGTTGAGCAGGGAGCAAGCACACCACTGACGGCCGTCAGCCTCCACGCCTTCTGACACAACTGGATCCTCGTCCCCCCCGCAAGGGACGAGGATCCAGTTGTGTCAGAAGGCGTGGAGGCTGACGGCCAGCGATACCAGGGGAAGGGCAAGGATCAGATGCTGCTCCACCAGGAACATACATCGGAGGCCTGAGAGGATGGCGAGCCAAGTGCCTGTCCTTATCCATTGTGAGTGAGATGGCAAAAGTCCAGTGACAGGACTTTTAGCCAGATGGCTCAGGGTAAGGAAATCAGGATAGAACAAAACAGGGCAAATGGGGTTTAGCCCAGAGCACAAAAACAGAACCCGGACATTTTTATGAATGAATTTTAAAGATTTTACAAAGTTTTAAGCCTTCTTCCTACCCAGCAAGCACGTATCCCTACCTACCGTTATTGTCTCTTCAAGCTTTTGGAGCCTCTCTAGTCCCTCCATTGGCCTGCGGAGACAAGTGGAACCAGAGACCGCGCCAGGGATAGGGAGCTTCCGTCCCCCACGGGAGCCCAATCTGACCCTTTAGAACACCCCCTCGGCTTCTGGGAGCTTCTGTAATTTGAAGGTAATCTTGAGCCATTTGCCTGGGTGCAAACTATCTAGTTCTGACTCTAACAAATATTACTTTCACAGGATAAGAACGAGGTTTTAGCATCTGAAATGTGAGATTTCATTCAATACCATGATTTTAACATAAGGAATGTGAGGTTAAATTATAACATTAAAAAATAATAACCTTTCCCTAAATACCAAAGAGTCCACTGGAGAACTCAATAGAAAAATGTCCAGCCAATGAAGACAAGGCATTCTACATGCAGTATTAGAGGTGTATGTAAGCAGGCAAGAATAACCATGTGGGACTTTTTTATGTTAACGTGATGTTACGGGAATGCGTAGGCGGGAGTGCCTGGTGCAATGGTTCTCAGACTTGAGCAAGTGTCAGAATTACTAGAAGGCTTGTTAAAACCACAGATGGCTTGGCCCCAGCTCTTGTGTTTTTAATTCAGTAGATCTAGGGTGGGGCTTCTAACAGGTTCCCAGGTGATGCTGGTGCTACTGGGCTGGGGACTGCACTTTTGACAACCAGTGGCCTAGTGCATTTAAGATAAAGATATATATGTAAAACACATTTGTATTTACTCACATCTGCACCTGTATTCTGGCAGGAAATGTAATGGATTTGAATAAAGCCAATACTTGTCGAGTTAAACAGAGATTATCACTGGCAGTGAGAAACAAGGAGTTCTGATTTCCTGGGGTGCACTGCTGGTGGAAGTAAGCTTGGGGTCGAGGAAAGAGGCATGAAGTATTAGGATGCTAGAGGTGCAAGGGAACTGGGAAAGAGCATGATGACTACATAGAGATGTTGAGCCAGAGCTTTGACTTTCAACTCCAGCTGTGACACTTAGTAGCTTTGAAAACTTAGCAAGTTACTTAACCCCCATGAACTTCAGTTTCCTCCTCTGTAAAACTAGGACCCCTACAAAGCTTGTGTTTCATTCACAATTCTTAGTTGCAATCAACTGAAGTCTACTCTGGCTGATTGAAACAGAAAAGGAATTAATTACAAGAATACTGGGTCCTACAGGGAAAATGAACTCTTTTGCCAATGAATGAAAAGTATGGAAAAGAAATGGCGGATGCTGTCGAATCAAAGAGACGGACGTAAGAGACATATAAGCAAAGGCAGCTGGTGGGCTTTATTTGGATCCTGATTCAAGCAAACCCACTGTAAAAGAAAACAATTGGAGAAATTATAATATGGCTGGATATTAGATGGCATTAAAGAATTATTGTGGATTTTGTTTGGTATGATATAGTTATGGAGGTTATGACTCTTAAAGAGACCTTATCGGAGGCTAATACACTAAGGTATTTATAGGTGAAGAAATACAATGTCTGAGTTTTAAATTAAAAAAAAAAAAAATCCTGGGAAAGAAGTTCTGTTTGAGGACAGGGGCTTGGGGCAGAGGAGTATAGAAGAAACAGGGCTGGCAAAATGTTAGTTATTGCTATGAATACGTGAATGATTTATTTTGCTGTTCTTATGTGTGTGCGCATGCAGGCACTTGAAATTTTCTATAATAAAATGTTAAAACAAAACAGAAATCAGATTCTCTATGAAGGCTGGAGAACAAGGCTCAGACTTGTCTCAGCAAAGGAGATTAGGCACCACAAAAGAGAGCAGTTTCGATAGAGACACTGCTGTCATTGTCACCAAGCCCTAGACGCTGGAGCTTGCTACCCTGCTAGCAAAGGAGGCTGGAAGAATGATTATCTGGCATTTTCTGATTGTATGGTGAGAGATGTCTCTGACCTTACAATGCACAAGGTAGGAAATTCTCCCAGGTCAGAAAAAGGATTCAGGTGATGGGTGGTCAAAAGACTAATAATGTCCACAACAGGCACATAGTAAGTGCTCACACATGTTAGTGACCCCAACATCCCCATCCCCATCCCTGAGATGCATAAACCTCCATCCTTTGTATGACTTTCTACCTTAGACTCCTAGATAGCTGTGTCTCTAATCCAAATAACTTGCCAATGTCCTTTTAAATGATCGAATCCATCTAAATACCAGGAAGTTCACTCACTATTTTAAGATAAGAATTATTTAATCATGGGACACATTGAAGTGGAAGAGGTGATGTGAGTATTTTATCTCCACTCATAACTGAGGGAACTGGGGGCCAGAGAGGTTGAGTGATGTGCCTGAGGTCACATGGCTGGGTCACATTCCTGGCAAGTAGAGGATCCAGAACTGAAACACTGTAGTCTAGTTTCAGAGATCCTGATAAGGAAGTAGTGCTGATTAGAGTGTGGAAAAATGAGCCTCAAAGCATTCTGATATACCTCTCTAAAACACAATTTATCAATATCTGACAATAAGAATGCCTTTTGATCCCAAACTCTACTTTTGAAAATTTATACCTCTCAGATTATCAGGAATGTTACTCGAAGGTATGTAAATAAGATTGATCATTATAGCCTTGTTTAAAATTTTGAAAAATTGGAAACAACTCGAACATTCAACAATCATAATCCATAAAATTGAATAATGGCACAACTAATAAAATATCATAGAAAAATCCTTGGCGGTGTGAGAATCTTTTTATAGTATTTTAAGAGTGAAAAAACATTAATAGAATTATAGGTACGGCATGTTCAATCCTGATTTTTTAAGTGATGTGTCACCTCTACTTTGTCCTTATTAGATAATTACTAAAAAATCACAGTATTACTCAAAATTCTTGGTTACAAGTAACAGAAACTCAGTAAAGATTGCTCCAGCTCTTTGCTATTATTGTGATACTTAACTTTTATGAGGGATCCTCTCGATGCTAGTCCATTGTGCAGAACATGAGCAGGCTGCCGAATATTCTCATGCCTTTCCTTCTGTGACAAGTGGAAGAAGCTGCGCATTGGTCCGTCCCTCGCCATTTCTCACAACTTCCGCTCAATCCACTGACAAGTACCAAGCAGCAGGCCCAGCATTGTGTGCAGCAAACATGGAGGAGAGAAAGGAAGCATGACTTGGTCTTCAAGGAGACTACTGTCTCTTTGGGAACACGCGTCTCTGACTACCAGTATAGTGGGTTCGTGGAGGACAGGTAGGAAGCATGAAACCCAGTCTCTGGCTTAGAGACATAAATACATGCGGCACCTGTAGAATAATGCAAGGAGGCCTGTGACCAAATGCCACAATGGACGGCTACAGACTGGCAGTCCTACAGAAATGGAGGGCAGCATGCAACGTGGAGAAGGTGATGGGAAAAGGCTGCCTAAAGAAAGAGAGACAGCTTGGTTGAAAAGCATGAATGTTTTGTAGAATGAGGTTTCAGGAGAGAAATGCATTTTAGGCAGATGACTGGAGATGATTCAAAGCAGGACAGTCTGATGCAGTCATCCCTCTTAGAACAACCATCTTAAAAGTTATGCATAATACTTCACTTGTTTTAACAATCTCTGTATCTAAGAGAAATCTATGATGCTACTCTTGTAACTTGCCTCAGGAATGATGCGATCGATATTTTTAATATAATAAGAGCTCCTATAAATTAATAAGAAAAATATAAAAGGATTGGGATGATGGATGTTTCGCAGAAATAATCAACAGGACTGGCAAACAGAAATGAGTAAGGCTAGGTCAGCTACTGCAGGTGACCTCTTCGATTCAACTGGTAAACCCCAAAGTTTAACTAAGTCGGGGATAATTATCATCTTCTGGCTTTTATGATTCTCTCCTAAAATTATAAATGCTAAAAACAACATGTGGCCAAACAATATCATTGAGAGTTTTCGATATGATTCTTTATCCCAAAAGTTACAAGTTTATATTTCCCAATCGTAGTGAGATAAGTATAAAAAAAAAAAAGAAAGAAAGAAACACTAACAGCAGAAGAAAATTCTTTACGACAAAATATGAGGATTTTTAGATGTTTCTCAAACTTTTCTTCCTGGTAAATACATTCATTAATAAAGAACCAGGCATTGTGAAGATTAATAATTAATTCCAGTCACTGTGTCAACTTTGATTATTTTAGGCAATTTTGGCTTCTGTCATTTCTTAGATAAGAACATTAATTATATATTTTTCTGGTTTAACTAATCCATTTGAGTGAATGGGAAAACAAAAATAAAATTTATTTCCACTACAGGAAGCACACTTGCTTTTTTCTTAATGAGGCTGCCATTGCATGTTGGTCCTAGGAGCAAGTGAAGTCTTGATCTAGCTTTGGCCGTATCTCAGGCTGGTTCTGTTCATCTGCAGACATAGGTGCACCCACCACCATCCAACCTACTCACACAAACTCACCCATACAGGTGTACCTACCAGGTGTCCTGGGCCCATGCTATCTCTCTTGTTATACTGCAAAGGGCTTCTTATACTACACAGGGTGGGTGTAGTAGATTGTATGGGTGGTTACTGACATACATTGCCCTCCCCTGGGTACACCATTGAAATCGGGCTTAGTCCATGATTTGTGTTGGCCAATGAAATGTGAGCAAAAGTTGCATGCATCATATCTGCATGGAGCTTTACCAGTCATTTTGGGCTTTGTCTGTTTCCCTTTGCCCTGGGCCCAGATAGTAACTGGTGTATCCCTCTGGGTTCTCATAAAGAGGGCCAAGGTGACGATGGGCAGAATGTCCAGCAGTGCACAACGGACAGGCACCATGAATAGAAGAACATAAAGGTCTAATGAGGTTTGGGGCTGCTTGTTATTGCAGCAAAACTAAGCCTATTCCAAATAGTATGTTGGACAGAGAAAAAGGAAATTTGGAGATTCAAATGAGTGCTACTCCTGCTAAGTGGTCCTTAGGTAATAATTCAGTTACTTGGTCTCTGAGTTCCACCCAATGCCTGAACACTTAAACGAAGCCTCTCATGGTGGCCTTTTGTTGAGATGGTCATTGTTCTCTCCACTCAGGCCCCATTAAAACCAGCTTGCTCTCTCCCAGCCCTACCCACCTCTCTGCTATCATCACCTCCTTCACCTTAGTGCAAGGAAATCTTAGAAGTCCCGGGTGAAACAGGAAGTTCTGCTCACAGTCATGTTTTCCCCAAACATTTTCTCTCTGTGGAAGCCTTCTGTATTCCCCTGAGAGACAAGGATTTTGAAAGCTAATTCCAGGAAAACATCTTTTCTCTGCTGTAGCCCTGTCACTTCTCTCCCTGGAGGCAATGAACAGGGAGCCAGAACTTAAGCAATTTGAAGAGAAGACAAACAACACATTGCTTAATATTTCACAATTATTTCACACAGCCACTGATTTTTGAAACTTCTTGTTTGGAATAACACCTATAGCCCATTATTTAAAGTGACACTCTTCTTTGACATTAATTTTATTAATAACTAAGAAAATAGATCCAAAATGAGATGTCATATTTCCCGAATGCCTCATAAATTCCTTCTGATGACAATTTCATTTTAAAAAACTTCGTTAAAAACAACTTTAGTTGCATACTTCCTGCCCTTGAGGCATTTATAAATATGGAAATATAGAATCAAACATGTCACAAGATGAGAAAATATTATGGTGCCAAATGAACAGCTCAGAAAAACATAGCTCCATGAGGGCAATATCACACATATTGGTTCACCACTATATACCATGCACAGTCACCAGCATATAGTATGTGCTTAAGAAACTACTGTTGAGTGAATAAATAAATAAGGGCTTAAGGAAGTGAGCAGAAGGGAGAGAACACTTCCGGTTGGACTCCTGAGTGAAGATTTCCTATAAGAGTATGGACTCCAACTGATCTTTGGAGAAAAGGCAAAGAAAGCAAATTAAAGTCAACTCCACCTCAGCCTTTAATCAATTTATTAAACATGGCAACTGTCATACATTTCTGGTTTATTTACGCACATGTGTTTGTGGCCTAAATACAAGCCCGATTCAGTCAGATTTCTAAGGATGAGTCAGTATAAACTTAGTTTTACACATGCCCACTCTCTGTCCCTGATTCTGTTAGAATTGCCAGCACATAAGGTTTTTTGATGATGGCTTGATTAAAGCACTGAATTAATTTTGTGTCTTTAAATTTTGGGTTAGAGAACAATTTTGCTAAGTTTCCTTTATAGTCAATGAGGTGCTTTGTTTGGCTAAGTCACAAATATGTAAAAGTTTTATAATATAAACCATTTGAAAATTTTCTTGTGATGAAATTTAAGAACTTTTCAGGGATAATAGAACATAATATGTGTGTGTGAGTGTGTGTATGCACATGTACGCACATACACTCTTGCAAGATCATAAAACCTAGCTGCTTTAGAAAAATTTTGTTTTAATTTGTTCTCTGAAGTGATTAGCCATGGCTAGAACTTCATTTTTTTTTTCCCCTTTGCAAAGCCTTAAAAAAAGAAACAAAAAAACGGCAAATTTGCCTTTTTATTCTATATTTTTTCTGTGACTCCTTTGAGCTCAATTTTGTTTAAAGTCAAACATTCAAAATATTTTAGAAAATGCTATCAAGAATTATCAGCATGCAGGATTCAATGCAAATATAATTCTGTGTTTTCTTCAAAGGGTGATAGAGATTTCAACAACTCTTTTAGCAACCCTGAAAATTTGGCCTAACACTTGGGGCACTCATCACATGATACTTTAAATAATCTTCCAAATATCAGTTGTAATGATATCTTTCCCTGGTAAAACAATGGATAGGCCTAAAATTAGCTAGAAAAAGACAGCCGGGTCTATCAGGGGTTCTTCAAGGAAGATGCCAGAAAATCTTGATTAATGCCATCATTCCCTCTGGAATTAATTTACAGTTTTCTCATCAGGTGTGTTGATGGAAAGTGGTCATACAGTTCTAGTAATTGCCTCAGATTCCTGTGCTGTTCTTCATCAGGGCCTCTAATGAAGTCTTGAGTTGTAGCCTGGGGTTGATGCCAGACTGGAATGCAGGGAGGCTGAAAGCTGACACCAGTTCAACGGAGCAAAGGGCTCTGTGCTAAGGTTGTCTCCATGACAACCTGAGTATTTTCCTGGTGATGCATTTACACAGCAGGGTTAAAGTTCTGTGAAAGCAACAGCTGTTGTAAAAACAGTATATTAAATATGTTTCGGACTGTAAAATGTGCATTCTTCTTTGGGGAATTTCATTTGGAGAAATTCTGAAAGTACAAAATGGATTTAAAACTGAATTACTAAATGGTAGGATATTTATTTTGATAAAGCTCTATTCTTATTTTTTAAAGGGAGTATAAGAAAATTTTGATGATCCTTTTTTCCTGAGCATTCATTTTCTTTCAAATTATTGTTGTTGTTGTTGTTGTTATTGTTATTATTATTATTGCCCCAAAAGTCCAGCCTAGAACACTGATCCCTTTGTATTGACCAGTATTTCTGTAGTAAGTCACTTGGCAAATAATTGGAGGCAAAAAAGCAATATGTGCATCCTGTAACCGAAATGATTTGTCATGCTTCTTATTTGATTTTGTTCTTTTCTACTTGCAACCTTTTAGTTTTTCATGCTAGCTGATTATTCTGATAGATATTTGAAAAAAGAAAGAAAGAATTTTTCAGACAGTCCAAAAATATATCGATATTTTTATAGAAAACTTTTGTTTTTTGCCTTTTGCAAACCCTGTGCCCCCAAGTTGATGAGCCTGATGCTACCCAGATTTACAAGAGGTGAACTGACCTTAATTCAAAACTCTGCAAGTCAATGAGCATCACTGTGGTATTCTGAACAGAGTAACCAACCATCCCAGTTTGACCTGGACAGAGGTTTCCCTGAGACAATGGAATTTCGCTGCTAAGACTGAGAAAGTTCTGGGCAAACTAGGACTAGCTGGTCACTTTGGCATTCAAGAACTTTGGCCAGCACCTGTTAATATGCCAGGCAGGCTCTCTACTAAGACAAGTGGGTTCCAAAGTCAAATAGTCCTTGGTCTGTTCCCATCTCCTAACCAGGACCAGCTGGTTACTTTGGGAAGATTCAGTAAATCAAATTTGCCTCTCTACCTGAGTGTGCTCATACTATAACAAGAGATGATAAAAGGTGCATCTTCATTTATGGGTGCTGTGAACCAAGGCACTCTCAGGTAAGTGAATGGTGGTACCTCTTTCTACACAGGCTGCCATTTTCATTGGATTGAAGGGGACATCAAGGGCATCCTGATTTCCTCTGTCTCTACACCAGTAGAGGCCAGCATTGACCAGGAAAGCCCGTTCGTGTGGTACCCGCTCCTAGGGTCTGGAGACTGAGAATGCAAGAGTTTATCTATCTTGGCCAAATCACGACAGACCCAGCAAAACCAATCATGTGGCATTTATTTCTTTCTTGCTTCTTTCCATTTGGGGATAGAGTAGAGGAAGTTTAAAAAGCAAATAAACAAACAAATGAACAAACAAACCAGTGGACTTCCAAGCCATAGAGAATAGTTGCTGGGAATATATTTCTAAATCAAATAAACCAAGATGTATGAGTTGCCTGTCTCCTTTGTTTAATGTAGGTAGCCCTGGGAAATTCAAAGACACATGAGATATTTTCCCTGTCCTTGAAAGTGAGCACCATAAAATTGGTCTATTCTCACTGTTTAGGGGTAAAGGAAAGGAAGCACCTAGCAAAGCTTCTAGGAACACATATCAGAAATAAAAATGGCAGCCAAAGGGATGCACACTTTCCTTTGTTCTCTACTCACCAAGATTTCAAGGGGAAAATCTCCCAGCCTGTCTGAATTCCCCAGCAGGGTATTCCAACAGTGGGGATAGAACTCCCTCATCAATCACACGCACTGGAAACTCCACACTTGACCATTCATTCATTCATTCATTCATTCATTCACCAGGTATTTATTGAGTATATGTCAGTCAC
Organism: Pteropus vampyrus; assembly: GCF_000151845.1. Taxonomy (NCBI): domain Eukaryota; kingdom Metazoa; phylum Chordata; class Mammalia; order Chiroptera; family Pteropodidae; genus Pteropus; species Pteropus vampyrus. Next base: position 3,128,404 of record NW_011888980.1, read on the forward strand.
TGATCTAGCTTCTGAGAAAAGAACTAGCAGTGGGGGAAAACAAAAAAGATTCTTGCTCTCTTGTAGCTTATATTCTAGTGAGGGAAAGTGAAGTAAAACTCCATCAACATTTAACTATTTCTTAAAAATAAAGTCTTTAGAATAAGATTATTATAGCTTCCTCATTTCAAACAACTCCTTCAGATAAATCTACAGATTAGTGCTTCCCCTCAAATTCTAAACGATGGTATCTTGACTGACATTCTAGATACATGTTTTATTTTGTTTTCCTGAAATTCACAACATGCATAATAGGAGAGTAAAACTAGCAAGTAGGTATTAAGAACTTGTCTATTAAAAATTGTCTGAACTAAAGTTAGTATGCATACAAGCATGATGTGGAACTTATTACAGTTGAGGTTCTTATAGGAGAGGTTAAAATTCATCTGTTTTCTTAGCCGAATGAGCTAACGTAGACAAGTAGATGAACTTAGCAACTGAGGTGCATTGTAGAATTCTAGTACAGAGATTTTGCAGGTAAATTGAACTTGATTTGATCTCCTTACTTAATCTTGAAGTTGGTTGAAATGGATGATTGGAAACTAGTTCTGCCAGCTAGTCTGTGGCCGGATTGAGCATATATACCACTTGAGGGCCACAGAACCGCATGGTTTTGAACGTGTACTTCTCAATGGAAGTAATAGTCTCGATGCAAAAGTGTTCTTCAAACTTGATCTCACGGTTGTGCTAAGCACAAATTTCTCATGGTAGCTATGTTTTTCTTTATTTCAAGGATTCCATATCTTTAACTCAGATATTACAAATTTATTAATTCACTACTCGAATAATTTTTCCAAATATTTTGGTAGCTTTCTAACAGATTGACCAGAAACTGAAGCCCATGGAGAGCATTAATTTACATGAATAAACTAGTGGATCTTGAGGGTAAGTGACTGCATTTAACCCTAGATCCTCCAAATAAAAGCTACTACAATGCTTTGTTTATGACAAATACTCTCTCTTAGAATATGCATATGAACAAAAATGAAAAATAATTTTAATAAGCATTACATTCCACATTCAATACTATGAAGTGTTATTAAAGAATCTCTTCTATTTGTAGCATGGGTAGCCGATAGGATTTTTCTTACATTAAAACAGAGCTCTCCATTGTCAAAAGAATTCTATTTCTAGTTGTTTCGCAGGGAGAAAAGAAAGGTTAAATTTTTGTTCTTTATGAAATAGAAAAGGCTGTTTTGAGAAAGAACAGCTACATTGACGATATACCTGGTAAAATTATGACACAAAATTTGACTCTTTAACAATAAACTCATTTGGGGAGGGCAGCCATGAAATTGAACCTAACAGGCACCTGACAAATAATCTTCTCCTGGACCATCACTTCCCAGCATGGCACAGTTCTTAAGCATCTGAAAAGCCTAGATGACTTCCACATATAGCTAATGTCACTAAAGGTCTAGGGCAAGTAGAGAATGCTTTGGACTATGGCTTATTTTAAAGGTTTGGCTTGGACTTACAATTCACCTTTAGAAGATAGAAATAAATGTTTTTAAAACCCAGTTTCTGGATTTGGGAGGGCAGGGATTGGACATGAAGTCCTGGGATTGAAAACTCTGTGTCCTCAAACTACCCTCATGAACCAGTTTCAATATGGAAAAGGGCCTCTAAAGGTGCCTTTGCAACTACTGACTGCCTGTGCAACAGAATAGAGATGGCCGTGGACCGGAAACCAGGAGATGGAACTTTTCGAGCTGGCTTTCTCATTAGGTCATTGGCCATGTTTCTTTAGGAAAACTGTTTAACTAATCTAGGAGTCTGTTTTCTCATTTGGAAAAATGAGAGCCTGAACTCTGTTTTCAGTCCTCTCTTCTACACAGAAAGGATGGGACGCTCCCATCCTCGGGCTGTGCCCCACCTCTAGGACAATCCCAGCTACCTGCACTTGGAACAGAGAGCAGCCTGCAAGCTTGTAAGAGAAAAGCATCTCCACTCTTATGAATCTTGTCAAAATGTTAAAACAACAACAGATAGAAGTACTGTCTGATACCTTTCTGATGATAGATTTAGTATCTTTCTTAATGGGGGATTCCAATGATCCTTTAAAAGTGAGTCTGAAAAAGAAAGCTTGAAAAGAACATATGCTATTTTCTCAAAACCAAATTTTCCCTAAACTATAAACCCTTTCTAGATAGATCAATTTCACCTAGGTAGCAGCTTATTGATTTGAAACATATACAATTGGCCCCTTAACGTCTAATTTGCTCAAGAATTTTTGGATGTAAGTTTTTGTAAGTTTCCAGAAAGCTACCTTGTAGGATAGCCAGTTTCCCAGAACTGAAAACAAATTAGATTAATCATGCTAGAAGCTAAATAAAAGTGCCTTGTTGGGGCCTGTTTGGGCAAGCCCCAGTGCTCTCTTCAGTTGGCCAAGAGAAAAAGAGCATCTAGGAGGGCTTAGCTGCCACTCACTCTGCACAAGAGTAGCAATGTGACTCCCTGAGCCTCAATGTGGTTTCATTTCAGATCGCCCTTCAAGCATTCAATTGATAACAGAATCTTGTTCTCTTGCAGGAAAAAAACAAATAGGCACAGGTTTCAGTGATTTTTACTTCTGGACAAGTATGATTTTCGAACACTTGAGCTCAGGATTAGCGAGGCTTTAATGATCATCTAGCAAAGCCATTTTTGCTCTTCTTGATTTGCCGGGCATCTCTCCCCACTCACCCTTCTGTTCTGCATTTCTGTAGTGCACCGCATCTCTTTATGTATGGGGGTATTGACAAGCCTTAGAGAATGTGTGGACCTGACAGCACCTGGCACTTGATTTGTTGTTATCGATTTCTTCCTTATAGCTGCATTAACTCTGCTGCATGTAGAAGAGTGGCTGCAGGAACTCCGCCCTTGCCATGTGTTCTTAGTCCAAGAGCTCCCAGTACGCATGGAACCCAGCCTGCTGTTGCATGAGGCTGAGTTGACTCCCAGGCACTGTCATTTGATATTTCCCGGTTCTCACTAGCATTCAAGAACTGAAAATATTTGCTTTGTGTTGGCTCTACAAAACCCAGTAAATAGCAAACTTTGCTGGGACCAGAACACATGCCAAAGAAACAGAGGGAGTAAGGTCTGAATAGACCCAGTTATGCTTAAAGGAGGGGTTTTTCTTAGTTGGGATGCAAAGCCCAGAGGCAGTCAAGTCTCAGAGTCCTTTTTTCTCTAAAGTCAGGATTTACCGATCAAGGCTTTGGAACCAAATAAAAGTATGATCAGCCCCTCCCCCACCCCCGTTTTTGTTGCTAAATCTCTCAGGGAAATGTGGCTGAAAAGTGTTTTCTGATCATTTTCACTGTTTCTATTACGAGCTTGCTCATTCACTCAATGAGTTGATCAATTTTTACTGAACTACCACCATTTTCTAGACTGTTCTGGGTGCTAGAGATTCAATAATGAACAAGAAGAGTCTCCATCCTCAAGGAAATAAATCAATGGGATAATTTCAGATTGAAACAATGCATATGAAAAACAAACTAGGGATTTGATAGAGAATAACTGTGGAGCCTTGTTAGATAGGAGATAGTAGTAGGCATTTCCAAGTATAAGACCCAAAGGAAAAGAGGCAGCCATGCAAACAGTGGTAGACTAGGTTTTAAGGCAAAGGGAACAGTCAGTGTAAAGACCCTACTGAGACAGGAAAGAACTTCATATGATAAAGGAATCAAAAAGACACCAGGAACTACGTGAATGAAAAGAATGGCATAGAAGATATCAATCATTATCTCACGATTGTAACTTTTTCAAGCTTTAGATCCTCCTACCATCACATCAATTTTTTATTCTTGCACATGACACTATACCTGTTTCATCACCAGGACTATCTAATGATTGATGTAAGTATGTGAATTTCTTGAAATTATGTAGCAACAAAATGAAATGCTGCTAACATCCTCCAAAGACACAGAGAAATGAGGTAGCCCAAGAGGCTCCGCAATCCTATGACACATGGCCACAGAGTAACCTGCTCTAAATTTTAGGTAATCATATCCTCTATTTTTTTGGAATTTTTACAGAACTTCAAGTCATCAGCATCAAGTTACAATAACTCTCCAAGTTAGCCCAGAGTTATTGTAAGTTGAGTTGACAGTTGGCATCAAGCAAGATGATAAGTGTAGTGGGGTTGGAGTCTACTGGAAATGGCTGGCTAGGAGTTCTGCTGCTGTCCTATCTCCGTGTGTCCTAGGAAGGTGACTTGCTTTCCTGAGACTCAGCTTCCCTGTCTGTTAAATGGAGATAGTAACATATAGTTCCTAGTATAGACATTGCAAGATAATATTTTTAAAAGTTTTTTAACATTTTTTTAAACTGCAAGGTAACTTTTACATCTCTTTAAGTGAATAAAGTTTTATTAAATTATAACCACATGCAAATTAGGATGTGGGGCATCATCACCCAAATGTTGGCTTCTGGTCCAAGCACTTGTCATTCAAGTCGATTAATTTTAAATAGCAGAGTGGTATGTGGGGAAGACGAGCAAAAAAGCTCTGAAAGCATTCCAAGGAGAATCATAGTTAGAAAAGAGACTGCTTCTGCATCTCAAGAGTCAAGTTGGCTGAGAAAACGGGACACAGTCGGATACAGCTGGCTCAGGTAGGGGTGCCAGGCACCCAGCAGCTCTCATGAATTTTGTCTCACGGTCTCCACCTGTCTCCAGCAGCATTTGCTGGCACGGTCAGGCCTGCTGTGATTTCACGCTGGGGGCTCCTTAAAGATTCCTTCTGGTTCCTGGCGTTTTCCATTGCATGAGAACCATACTAAAAAAAGTTAAGTGATTTTGTTACCATTGGGTTCAGTGGGCCTCGTCATCTCATAAAATAAGCCACGTGCTCTAAAGGATCACTTTGGTTTCTTTAAACTCTAAAATTAAACACTCTTAGGATTCCATGTGTGTAATATCTTTGCGTACAGCTTGCTATTATAGGTAAAGACATCAATGTCAGAGTAGCTTGTTAATTTCTCCTGCATTTCTTGAATCAGCTCCCAGAAAATGGTTTTTCTTTAGCTTAAGAGATCTTCCTATCTCACAGGCTTTAAATCATGAGCCAGACTATTATGATTCTCTTGCCTCTTAAAGTATTATTTATTAAAAATTAGAGAATGAATTATATAGTGACGACAGAAGTAACAATAGAAGGATGTTTTTATGTAAAAAATTGTCAAGACACAATTAAGAACAATGTCTATTTGTGTATTTCTGTGCTAGTGCATATGGTCACTACAATTTTATAACTTTTGCCACCTTGTAGGACATACTCCTCATGGTTATTTTTAATCATTGCCTTCATTCTTGAAATTTTTTACTCTGATATGTTGATTTCATGTCAAGTTCCATGAAAAATGTTGCCTGAACTTTTAATAGAATTAAATTATTGACTAATTTGAAGATAATTCATATCTTTACAATGTTAGTTTCTTCTCTAAGGACTTGATATGCCTTTTTATTAATTTAGAATATAAATTTAAAATGTCTTTATATTGTTTAATAAAGTTATTGGTAAGAATATTGTATGTTTATGCTACTTTGCAATGAGGCTATCATTATATCTTCTAACTAGTTATTTCTATATATGAACTAATGCTGTTAATTTAGTTAATTAATGTTGTATATTAATTCTGTGGTTGCCCACCTTACTGAATACATATATAAATATATATATCAGATATATACTGATATATGCATATATATGTATGTGTACATATGTCAGAATCCAAAAAATATAAATAGCTGCCACAAATCAATAAGGACAAATGCGAAAACCTGGTAGAATATTTCACAAAGAATAGGAGCAGGGAAATTACAAACTAGGAAAACCGAATGGTCAATAAATGTATGAAAAATGGTTTACCTCATTAATAATTAGAGAAATAGTATTATTTTATATGCAAATGTAAAACAGGAGATATCGTTTGGTAACAATAAGGCCAACAATACCAGATGCTTGCAAGAATGGGGTAGAGGAGGAGCCACACACTCCTAATGGATTACAAATGTGTACGACCACTTGGGAAAACCATCTGGCAACATCTGGAATACTGATGCATCCCCACTTCCACCTTCTCCATCTAGCAATTCTATTTCTAGCTATATATTTTTTAAAGAACCTCTTGCATCTGTGCACAGGAGATATGGTATAAAAATGTTTAGTGAAGCACGGTGTGTGATCGTAAAATCTGTCAAAACTCTCGATGTCTATTAATGCAGTAAAGGGTGAATAAATTAGGATACATGACGAAATACTCTATCTTCATCAAAATGAAAGAAATAGAACCATCAGTATTGCCTTGGATAATTCTTAAAACAATGCAGAATAAAAAAAGCAAAGAGCAGAATTTGACATATAAAACGATGTGATTTGTGTACATGCAAAAAACACGGAACGATGCCGTTCTTAGGCATACGTACATGTAGGAAAAGTGTACAATGTGGACTGGAAGAGCAACGCACCACGTCCTGAGAGTGAAGGGGACCAAAGTATTGCCACCCTGAAGGAGCCCTTGGGACACTAATGTTAAGCTATTTATTAAGAAACAAAAGACTGCAAAAGAACCTTTGACCCCCTTTCCTACCCAAGAGATTCAGATAGAAAAATCTGCTTCAGGAAGGAAATCTTAAATGTTTGCCTTAGCCTGATTAGCCTAATTTGAATTAAGTATGGTGAGTAAAAATGCTCTAGGTAGGGCCTATTAGCTAGATACCCCTGTATCCCATGGTATTAGGTTGCCTAGCAAGAATTTGCCTGTCACGTGTGTCCCCGCCTTCTTCCACTACCTGTGAATCACCCATTCTCACTATTAAAATTTATACCCACCTACCCCGCTTTCTCCTTTGTCCAAAAATGTCATATACACCCAATGTTGCTTCACTGTCTTTGGAATTTTCATGCTTATGTTAATTCCCCATACTCATGTATTAAAATTTTGTTTTTCTCCTGTTAATCTGTCTCTGTTAATTTAATTTTAGCCAAGCTAGAAGAACTTAGAAGGTAGGAGAAAAAGTATTAATTTTTTTAGCCCTTACCTGATCACCTCCAGCAGGGAGGGAAGGAGGGAAGAGGGGAAGGGAATTGGAGTAGGGAGGCTGAGAGGGAGAGGGAGAGAGAGAGAGAGAGAGAGAGAGAGAGAGAGAGAGAGAGAGAGAGAGAGAGACTTCAGCCATAATATTTTTGTTGTCGTTGTTAAAAATAAACTGAAGCCTAAATGACAATATGCTAGATTTATTAATTATGAATTTTAGGTATGTAATTGTTTGTTTATTATACTCTGAACCTCTCTGAGTTTTTAAGATTAAAAAATTAATCTTGCATTTGCTTGCACTAAGTAGCAGGCTGCCCTCTACAGTATCCCCCAGCCAACTTCACTGGTAGATTACCTGTCTGACCACACATCTGAGCTTTCACTTTCCCTGCTTTATCACATGGCCCTATTTACTGCCTACTTGACACCTATCACTGTCAGGAAGTGGAAGTGTCCTTTTTGCTTATCTTTTAATCATCTGCCCTCCCACCTTTCCATTGGAATATAAACTCTAGGAGGTCAAAGACCTAGCCTGCCTTCTACTGTAAGCTGGAGCTCTCTGGTACTGCCTGGTCCACAGCTGGGTCTTGCCTACTGAATGAATGAAAGCTGCATTGTAAAGCAGAAGGCAATTTTCTTCCTTAGCTCTTCTATCGGCCCTTAGACACGGCTAGCTGCCTGCAGTAGTTTCCAACTTTCTTTCAATGTTAAACTGGAAAAATTTTTGCTTTTCAGAAAGGAACAAAGATGAGGCTATACATTCTTTTTTGATTTTCGTATTATTCCATTTTTCCTACTCAGGAAAAAGGTCATCTGAAACTCATACTAGGACATCACTTCAACTGACTTGACCTCTTTTCCCGGGCCAGGGACTTTGTCATACTGTGGAGTCCTGCTCTGCCCAGCAGGTCCCAGGAGATCCTATAAGTCACCCAAGGGATCTGTTTCTTAAACGTTCTGAGTGCCCTGGCTTTTCTTCAAACACTTAAAAACATATTCAAATAAAAAAGGAAGTGAGGAATGGGTGAAAGAGTCAAAAGGTACAAACTTCCAATTATAAAATAAGTCCTGGGGATGTCATGTGCAACGTGGTGACTATAGTTAATAATGCTCGGCATTTTATGTGTGAAAGTTGCTATGGGAGTAAGTTTTAAAAGTTCTCATCCTAAGAAGATACGATTCGTAACTATGGACGGTGATAAATGTTAACTAGAATTATAGCCGTGATCATTTCACAATATGTACCGATATCAAATCACTATGTTGAACACCTGAGACTAATATAATGTTATATGTCAATTATATCTCACTTTAAAACATTAAATAAAATAGGAAACTTTCAAAAAATTTTAATACTGTAATTTTATTACATTAAAATAGAAACCACATATTTGCTAAAAATGGATTATTTTATTAATTTGTTTGCCCTCATATTATTTTTATTATTCCTTATTATCTTAGGCAGACACTCCCCAGTCATTTCCCTTACATTTGCATTTTTAAAAGCACTTTTAAAGGGAACCACCTGAATAAATTATTGGCCGACTTTTTAAAGACAATATTCTTAAAAATGAGCAATGTCATTGTAATAATGATGCCATCATAATATTTGCCCCATTTATCTGAGTCTTCTAAGATTTGTCTCAAAAACGTATGCTAGACAGAGCTGTATCTTTACAAATGCAAATGTTAAGGTGCTTTGCATGAGATGTATAATTTTTCTGGCCTAACTGTTTTAAATACCAACTTGTGAAATTGCAAGTAGGAAAAAAATAGCATGTGTGTCATTAAAATTTTCAGGTGTACAGATGTCCAGTTTCCATTCTCAGAACCATTGTAGTGCATGTTTCTGAAAGATTTTGTCTAGAATTCGCCTCTAGCAGGAGGGAGGACAGACCAGAGTCCACTTGCAACCTGGCCCTGAGCCACTGAGAATGAGGAAGAAGCTGGAGCAGAAGGGCCATTTGTCTCTGTTATTAGGAAATAAATCAACCTTTGTTTTCCTGGCCGAACTCAGGGAATGTCATTATTACCAAATAAATTGTGTCGTTACAAATCAATCATTTAAATGTGAATCACTTCAATTGTCTGGGCTTCAAACTTGATTCCACCCCCACGGAAATAAATGATGAGATATATAGATCATTCAAACTCTACATTTGGTACAAAATGTTCTACAAAAGCAAGTTTTTTTCAAGATTAGTCAACAAACTAACTCATCATTCAATATTCTCTCTTAATAAAGGGGGTGTCATAACGCTTTCATTGTGAGTATAAGATCAACTTGGCAAAAAGTTAAAGGCTGTCTTTCTCGGAATATAGCAAAAATGACACTTTGAGATAACGGTGAATAAGGCAGTTATGTTTGATTACCATTTGCATATTTTAAGATCTGTCTTCTAATGATAAATAGAAAACAGAGGTATAAGCTTTCATTGTATTTTGAGAAACTTTCCTCAGGACTTAAAGACGGTGGATTGATATTTACTTTTAAACACGTTTCAACCTACATTTTGCTGAACAGGAATGTTGTAACTAAAACAACCTTAGGTTTTAAGTTCTGCTACTGGAATTTTTCACATGACTATAATTTCATTAATGTACAGTTAGTTATAAGCAACATAACTGTGAACTAATGATGCTACTCAGCCAAAAGATTGCCCCATTTCCCTCTGGTTTTTGCTCTAGGTTCTCACACTGTCCTTTCTCCGTGACCTCTCTCCCACCTCTGACCTCCTCCCCAGTTTTCACCCTTGCTTTAACAATTGATTTATGACGGGCCCATGGAAGGGTCAAGCCCACTTTTATGGTTTGCTTAAAATATTTCTTTTAGAGTGAGCATCAGAAGTGGTCTTCAATCCCTGCTAAACTGTTTCCCTAAGACCTCAAAAGAGTTTCCTTTACTGCCCATCACCGCACCTTATTTATAACGTTTGTACTTGTGAAGAGAAACTCATTAAATAAGGCAATTTTGAAACTTTTACCAAAATGAATAACTTATAAGAGATGCAAAATTAGCTTCCCCGCCATGAGAATATCTGTGAATGCATACATAACCCAGGCTGGGGAGGCGTAAGGAAGAGAAAACGAAAAGCCACAGAAAATAATTATTAGCCTAGGATTATTTCTTTTATGGGATCTATTTTTCTTTTACGCTTGACAGTTTGATCTTCGCTAGCACTGAAGCCTGCAGATCTTTGGGTATACTCTTACATTCATTGCCGTAACAGTAAATTTCACCCTTTTGTTTAATTTGACTTCCTGTTGTTGTTTCAATGTACTAAGCAATCGCCAAATTTAGGAATGCTTTTTAAAAACTCTGGTTAATATAACTGACAATTTTTTTTTACAGTTTAAAGATTTTGAAGATAGAAAACGATTTGAAAGGTATAGGGCTATTTATTTTCAAAATACATATACAGTCTGAAGACCAAATAGTGCCTAAAAACAGGAGGGATTAAGCTAAGATTTCTGGCCTTAATGTTCTAATTTGGATCTTAACATTGAACTTTAGATTGCTGTGAAATATTTGCTGCCCTGGTGAGCTTTCTTTAAATAACACCATATGATACTTCTATAGATGGCTTCCCCAAACTTATTGATCTCCCCCCTCCTAGGTCATTAAAAATGTGATTTATTAGTCTGACATTTTTAATAGGGCAAAGCTCAGAGGTTTATTGTGATGGCTTTCTCGCTTCCATGTTGCTTTCAGCTGCTACCACGACGGAAAAGCTGTCAATATAATACTAGGTTGCTTTCTAATAAGAAACTGGCTTTTGAAAATTTATTTATTTAACTAAACGGCAATCTCTACATATTTAAAGTGTTTTACACCTATTACACAGCAATGAATTAATTTTTCCCATTTCGCCCTTCTCTTTCATGTAAAGCGAGGTGTTCCCCCCTAATTAAATGCCCTCATTTTCTTAGTGTGAGGCTTGGCAGGACTCCAGAAGTGAGCAAGCTTGAACCGAAGGGTCTGCTGCCAACAGTCTGTGTGATCTTAAACAAAAGCATAGGTCTCTGACCCACTGCCTTCCTCAGCCCCGGAAGGAAACAGGGCCACAAACTAGGAGTCCTTCACACACGAAATTGCAAATCCAGCCATCTAAGTGCTACTGACCTAGTGCAAGAAAATAGTCCAAATTAAGGGACTGTGGACGCTATTTTAACTTCTGGTCTTAGTGGTCATCAATCTTCATGAATGCAAACAAATATGTGTGCCCACCATCAAATTTAGATTCATACCTTTGGATTCTGGCTGGTGCTCAGCAGAAATTCTGGAAGCAGGGGGTGAGTAGCATGTAAGGAGCAGGCGGTATTTGAATGAGGGAATGATGTGGGGCTGGATTTCTGCCCCAGGCTTGAACCTTCTGTCCCACTGGAGCCATGTAGCTCCTTTTCTTCAAGTTCCCTCTAGTAATGCATGTCTAATTTGCATGTGTGTTTTTCATAGGAGCTGAATAAGGGGATGGGGGGGGGGACAAGGAAAAAAAAGAAGAGAAGACAAAGTGTTTTGAGAGAAAGAGCTATGGTTCTTTTGATTTTAGCCTATTTAATTACCCACCACACCATGGATATGGCACAAACTCAGAATATCAGCTTCACACCTTCCAAAGGCTGTTTAAATCAGAATCCTTTTTTTTTTTTTGGCATTCATTTCAATAGCAGGCACATGTATGCAACCTAAGAGACACTGAGATGAGGAGAACCTGGCACAGGTCTGTATCAGGGCTCTTCTGAGAATAAGAAACTATTACATTTCAGATCCGTTATATGTGTGTGTGCTCTAGGCTACCAAGACTGCTCCTGAAATTTTCTTGACTAATCCTTTTGAAGCAAAATAGGTGACACCAGTTGTCATTTTATGATGAATTGTAAAATGCCTCACATGCTTTTTTTAACCTCTCTCTTTACTTACCTTCTTTACTTCCTTCCACCAAATAAATGTGAGGGATGTGTGAGTGGGCGCTGTGGGGAAGCAGGTGCTGTTGACCAGCATGCTGCCCTTCGATGGGGTTCCTCCAGAAGAGGGTACCTGTTTCAGGTCCCCATGTTTCATCTGTTAACATCTGTTATCTCGCATTTTGATTAGCAGCCCCTCTTTCGCTCTCGAAAGTATCCTAGTTTGGACGGGACAAAGGGGCACTTCACTGACGTGGAATGGGAATGGAATTCTGTTTCGGGGTCACATTCTTGCCCTTAGTGGTGAAATGTGGCCACAGGGAGGACCAGCCTGTGTCACATGTTTCAAAGTCATGCAGACCTGAGTTTGATTTTTGGCTTTGTCGACATTCTTTAGATTCATGAACGTGAGCAAATGACTTAATCTCACTAAGCCTCAAATTGCTCACTTATGAAATGGGATGAATGATAACCATTTATAACATATTATTAAATATAAAGCATCCAGATTAATGCTTGTAAGCCAGGGACTAAGTTAGAATTTCCTTTCCTTAATTCTTGCCCCCTAAGTATACTGGCAAAAATCTTTTCAGTTCTAAATTATGTCTTTATAGCTACACATCAATTCTGAGAGAAGTAATAAATCTATGGTGTAATGAAGGTCAGAGACTAGACTATCATTTCCAGTTCTGCCACTGTCTTAATCCCTGTAAGTTGTTTGCAAGTTGTATAAGTTGTTTAATAAGTCTACACAACAGGATCATGATAGCAAGAAAGAATATTGAAAGTTTAGCCCTTTTTCTTTTTTAATGCAACAAGTATTTATTGATCACTCTTTATTAAATTCTGCTACTTGTGCTAGGAAGTGAATTATGTGAATTAGAAAGAGAAAAGATGGCCCATGATCTAAAGGGATTTGACATTGAGTTGGAGAAGTTATAAATGGACCCAAATGCCATATAGTTTCTCCATCTCGGCACCATTGACAGTTTTGGCCAGATAATGCTTGGTTGTAAGGAGCTGTCCTGTGCATTGCAGGGTGTTTAACAACATCTCTGGCCTCTACCCACTAGATACCAGTAGACACCCCCTCTAAGGCTAGTTGTGATGATTAAAAATGTCCTCATTAGGGCCAGCTGCAGAATTTTCAGAGCTCAGTGCAAAATGAAGATGTGAGTCCCTTATTCAAAAAGCAAGGAGAGGGCATTTAAAAATATATAATACACAGCTTTTTCTTTTCTTCCACATTCTCTCCCTTTCTCTCCTGACATACCACATGTTTTAAAAATTTGCTACTTAATGTCTTTCTAACAAGAAAAATTAAAACTTTGAATTATTAGGATGAATTTTACTGTTTATCTTTATACTGCAGAATACCTGTTTTAATGCAACTATATAGAGCACGTATGTCATATGCAGAAACCCTGAAATTACACATATTTCATATTTCACTCCTACTAGGACAGTGAACACACCGCATAAAATATCCACTCACTCTCTCTACCTTCATCCCACGGCTGAGCAAGAAGGTCTGAAAAGAAGGGGCACTATAGTTGTTCTAATGTTCCGTTTTCTTTTTTGTCATTATTTGCAGGGTAAATGGTGGGCTGATCCAGGTAAACAACATGAATAAGAAAGAATATGATAGGGTTTCTCAGGAACTTGTGTTTCTTAGAATGCCATTGTCTTCTTTTTGCACTCAAAGAAAGGCCAAACAGGAAGTGTGGCCTTTTGGATTTCTGCATGCCCTTGCTTACTCAGTCATTGGTGAATCACACTGAACTTGTACTGCCTTTGAGTCTTGCTTAACTCCCACTTACAGCACACCCACCAGAACACTGTGCTCATGGGGCATTGGGCCTGCAAATAACATTGAGATAACAAGGAAAGGCAGCCACACATACTGCACACATGCTACATCGTCCCATCAGACTTCACTTACAAAATGCAAGTGCAAAGGTAAAATTATTAGAAATTATAAAGGTGACAGCAGAGCATTAAACCAGATATGGGGTCCTTCTAAACATACAGCCCTGTGAGAATGCATAGGTTGCTCATTCATTGAGCGGGTCCTGGTCAGCAGACATTGCCAAGTGTTCCCTGGTGGACAAGATTACCCCTGGTTGAGAACCACAGGCATGAGGTACACACTAGACTATGAGTAGGGGCACAGTGAAAAAAATACCTTTGTAATGGATTTGAAATGTGTTATTTCAAATAACATATTTGAGAGGAGCAAGGATAAAAGTTTGGAAATTTCCTGAGCTCATTAATTTATAATATTCCATTTGTTCCCTTTGGTGAAATATGGTTTTGAAAATGTTTTAACTTCTTTTTCTAATGCATCATATTCATGGACTATATTTCATTTTGCTTTCATGAAAGAAAAAATTTTGTCAGTTTGTACAACACCAATTGAGAAATTATCACAAAACTCAGTTAATTGTGCTTATATACAAAATGTACTTTACTTACGTATGAAAAATTCCGAGCAATTCTATGCTTTCCCAGGAGATACATCGCACTGTAAAAACCCAAGTTTTTATATGTCATTAATTATAATATGGAGTAGCTGAAGTTACACAACGCTTTCCTTTTGTTACAGAAGTTTAACTGAAGAAATAATAATTAACGTTAGCACAAGAACCTAGGCCATACTGAAAGCTTGGCATGGATATTGAGTGTAAATTGTAAATTGGAATATGGATGTGAGAAAATAATCAGATAACAAAGTTAAGCATCCTTTCCATTTCTTTGAATATTCTCTGCTAAACATAAACTGTGGTAGATGAATAGAGGACTAAATGAGGATTCAAAATACTCCAGTTTAAATCCCAGCTCCTTTTATTGATCTTGCTGTTTACCTCTGTTGTGATAATAAGCCTTATTCTGTACCCTCACAGGGTTGTGTTGTGAACATCAAACAAAATGTGTAAAGGAGTTTTATTAATTACAAAAAGTATATAATCATTTAGCAATCTGCTGTTAATGATTACATCAGTTGGATCCGAACCATCTATTTGTAATCAAGTTCTTTATAAACTATCTCTGAGAAGATAGGTTGTATGGATTAGTCAGGATAAGTAGTGCAGGTTGCTGTAACAAATTATGCTCAAATTTCAGTAGTTTGGCACAAATATGTTTATTTCTCACTTGTGTTCCCATGTGATGTCTGCTGCAGATTAGATGGCTTTCCTATGTGGCTCTCCTGCAAGCTGTGACTCAGCGACCCAGGCTCCTTTCATCTTGTGACTACTCCATCCTCAACATATAGCTTCTAAAAATACTGCAGCATGGAAATAGTGGGAGTGCAGAGGTTCGTGCAGGGAATTTCCATAACCAGTCCTGGAAATAACATCTGCTCACACCGTGTTGCCTAGAATGCAATCAATGACCTCAAACTAACTGCAAAGGAGACTGGGAAATATATGTACCCAGAAAGAAAGAACAAATCTATCTATGCTTTGCCACATTCTGGGAATAATATGATGGCCCAATATATAATGTCATTTTTACTTCCTTATAAACTAGATCTCACCAAGGAAAATCTGAGGAGTCATTCTTTTCTTTTCTTTCTTTCTTTCTTTCTTTCTTTCTTTCTTTCTTTCTTTCTTTCTTTCTTTCTTTCTTTCTTTCTTTCTTTTTTAAATCTATTTCTTTATTTCTTAAATTTAAAAAAGTTAGATTTTATACAATCCATGATGTGAGGAGTCATTCTTTATCATTTAAAGTAATGTCTAGCTAGACTTGGGTTTGAGTATCAGGCTCTTTATTGCTAGATGAGTGAAGTAGTACGCATATTTGAGTTAGCCTTCAAAGAAATGTTTAAATAACATTTGATTATATTAATGAAATTCATAATATTGATTACGAATTTGTAATATATATCAGGCACAAATGTAGGGACTCTATGGAGGCCAGAATACACACACACACATGCGCACGTGCGCACACACACACACACACACACACGTACACATATATATTTATCAGACCCCAACCCCTTATCCCAACCTCCAGCTCTAAGAACTATAAAGAATTCAGGAGTAAAAATTAGCCCCCATAAAACAACAGTGAACAAATGTGGGAAATCCACAATTAAGTGCTGAACTTTAAGGTTCTGACTATAAAGCAGAGCTTGCAAACTTTCAGCTTAGCTACTGAATTGATCTCATTTTGTTTGGACCACACAGTGTTTTGTTTTAAAAGTCTGAGCTGACATTTTAAAAATTGGAGGATTTTATTATAAAATTCTCTTGGACAAATAGAAAATCTGGCAACACTGGGCTGGTATTCTCCCATGGTAACCGGTGGAGCCTCATGGTGGCTGGCCCCTTAGTATGGGGCCTGCCTCTTTCGTTCACCACAAGTCCCACCACTGTCTATTCCAGATGGACCCACAGTAGGGAATCTTTAATTGCCATTTATCAGGTGATCACAATGTTTGTTTCTTTTTATTTAAGAACTATTTCTCTATACTCATGTCTCCATCAAAATTAGGACATGAAAAATAGAATGAGAAATCTCAATGTGTCACGAAATATGGGAGTAGCTATCTCTTTGCGGGGTTGATGGATATTTTTAAACATTTACTATACAAAAAGAGTGTATCTGCATCCAAAAATTATAACCTGCCCCCCTTTTACCTTACCAGCCTGGCCTGGTAGACACTTTAAAAAAAACAGCTTTATCGAGGTAATTTACGTAACATAAAACTCACCCATAGTAAGTGTACGATTCAATGATTTTAGTAAACTGTTTGAGATGTGTAATCATTACCACAATCAAAACTTACAGAGCATTTTCATCACCCCAAAAATTCCCTCATGTTCATTTACAGTCATTCCCTACTCCCACCCTTAGCCCCAGGCAACCACTGATCTGCTTCCTTTTTCTATCCAAGACACATTTGAGTTTTCAAATCATATTCTGAGAGCCACAAAATATTCAGAAGACAGAGCCATAATTCCAGTCTGATGGAAGAAGAATTGCTTCGTGAAGAAGGTGAGATTTTGAGTTTGTATATAGGGTGACAAAAGAGAAAGGTATCTGGCGCTACTGTCATTTTTTACTTAACAGCAATTTGCAACCTTGGCAACCTTCCATCTTCCATGGAATAATGGAACTATTCTTTGAATTTGTGACATAATAAGTTGAAATTTTAGGAAAAAGTACAAATTGTATCATATGGCTACATCTATGTATTTCATCATTTCCATTTGTAAGTAAAACAAGAAAAATTGATAACATATAAATCAAATGTCTCCAGGTGGCCTTTTCTTCTCTCCATCTAGTGGTGAATCACCGGGCCTTGAAGACCCAAAGCAGGTCATCTATCTTCACTGAACTATCAAAGATTATGCTAACTCCCAAGAAGTTCTCTCTTTTCAGACCTCAAAACATGTATAATCTGTATTCCTTCTTAGGGCAATTTATCGAGTTTTCTCCTGTGTATTTCTTGAGTTTTTCTTCTTGTCCTGTTTAGTTCTTATCTGTATATAATTCAGTCTGATGTGTTTAACATGTCACCCTGAATATGTATTTCCTTAACGTCTAT
>NW_011888980.1:3149470-3151677 GCF_000151845.1 Pteropus vampyrus
TGCAATCGTATCACAGTTCAACTTCTTTCTCTGTCCCCTCCTGCTTCCTGCACATCCTTAGAGATGTTGATCATGACAGCATTTCCCAAAAAGCTTCCTGCTCACTCAGAATGTATTCTCAGGGGACCCCAGCCTAAGACAAAGGTTGACTTTGCCTTCATTGACTCTTTGAGCCAAACTGACACCCTCAGGAATCACATACTTTCCCGTCAGCCAAGGGAGCACCAGGGTTGTTTCATAATTTTCACAAGAATGTATTTATCTAGCTTCTAACCTATATTTACTCTGATCTCCTTCCAGTTAGGTTCCAAAGCTCAGCTCTGAAACCCCCACCAAATCCTACTGCTGGCTTCCAAACTCCGGCCACATTTTTCTCTTGTTTGTACTTTGATTTTTCACTAGCCCTGCCAATGTTTTGAGGCAAGCATGCCAAACAGAGGGAGATTAGGAATATTCACAAAATGACATGCTATATGCTACTCACGACAGGAGATCATGATATCCAGATTTGGCTTTGACTCAGAGCTTCCATCCTGTATCTTGAAGGTGATTTTTGTAACCAACAGTAAGAAGTTCCTCACAGTAGTTCCAGATCAGAGGGGAATCCAACATCGATGCTAGTTAACTCAATGCTAGTTAAGTTAAGCTGTTTAGTTAATGCTGGCCTCCCTTCCCCATCGAGTCCTTCATTCCACTCACTCCGCCAATATTTTGAGGCAAGCATGCCAGACAGAAGGAGATTAGGAACAGTCACAAAACGACACGCTATATGCTACTCATGACAGGAGATCATGATAGCCAGATTTGGTTGAGGCTTAATTTTTTAAAAAGCATCAGCAACGTGTTAGGCACCACCCAGAACATGGCATACAAAGCTGAATATAAGTGCAAAGCACAGAAATAAGAAGCATAACAGAGGACTTATACTGGATGTGCCTGATTATATAGAATAATACAGACAAAAGGAAAGTTAAAAGTTATCTAAGACGCTAACTTCTCCCCGCTTCCCAAAACACACACACATACACACACACAATCTGTCTAACTTCATTTTCTGGACTGCTGGCTTGTGATTACTCTTCTTCAGGCCTGGGAGCTGCTGTATCTACGGCGGTCCATTGCATTTACAAAGAGCTCTAATTATTTAAAAGTTCTTTTCAGGAGTGTTTTAAAATGTGCCTGAGATTTGTTTTAATGGTGAGACACGCAGACATAGTGAGACACGCAGTGAGCATGGTGAGCATGGTGAGACACGCAGACATAGAAAGGACTGTCATGAAGGAAGAAATGTTTGTACTCACAGACCCCTAGAAACAGGAGGCACAGCATGTCACACGAGGCCACAGGGGAAGCACCAGAGTCAGTCAGGAGGCAGGGAAAGAGGAGCAAACATGGCAAGAGGCTTTATTGTGGTTTCCACAAGCAGGCAGAGGGGAGGCAGGGTTAGCAGGTTTAGGATTGGCTCGTTTGAATAATTTCAGAGGGCTCTGGGATGTAGGGGCTATCTCTGGACACTTGCTACCTGGTCCTGGGGTGATTAGGGCAGGTAGATAGTGGCCCAGAGTATGAGAATCTCACAGAGGAGGTGGCTAGGGTGCAGGCTCTGGATTGGTTGGCTTGCGTATGAAAGGCACACTCACTGGCAAATCATTTGCTACCTCTAGGAATTAGCTAGCCCTAGAAGGAGCAGACCTTGCAGTGCCCCAGGTGTCAAAGCTTCAAATGCAGAAACTGGAAGAAGTGGTTATTTCAAGAGACACGCTAAAATTGCCTCCTTGTCGTTTCTACCCAGAGGTTCAGACCTTTGGTGCTGTGCAGCATTAACCTGTGACTTCCCTCGAAAGCCCTCATCTTCCTCCATCCACTCTTCTCTTCCCCTCCTGCAGACCACCTCCCCATCCCGTCTTACTAGAGAGACACTAGTTTACCCTTTTCTTCTCCTGTGGCCTGTACATTACCCAGTATATAGCTGGAACACTCTGGTTACTTGTCAATGCATTTCAAACACTTATATGTGTAAGAAACGTTCCAAGGCGAATTGTTTGCTCAATGGAAATATGAATTTATAATGCTATAAATATTGAAAAATTTCTCGCCATTGAAGTTCCTCATTGCTTTGCTCTTAATTTTGTGTATATTCTACTCCTGGTAAATTAATGTTGGCCACCAATTACTCTCCTATCTATGCTTCTATAACATTAAAATAA
>NW_011888980.1:3151727-3173624 GCF_000151845.1 Pteropus vampyrus
CCAGATTTGGTTGAGGCTTAATTTTTTAAAAAGCATCAGCAACGTGTTAGGCACCACCCAGAACATGGCATACAAAGCTGAATATAAGTGCAAAGCACAGAAATAAGAAGCACAACAGAGGACTTATACTGGATGTGCCTGATTATATAGAATAATACAGACAAAAGGAAAGTTAAAAGTTATCTAAGACGCTAACTTCTCCCCGCTTCCCAAAACACACACACATACACACACACAATCTGTCTAACTTCATTTTCTGGACTGCTGGCTTGTGATTACTCTTCTTCAGGCCTGGGAGCTGCTGTATCTACGGCGGTCCATTGCATTTACAAAGAGCTCTAATTATTTAAAAGTTCTTTTCAGGAGTGTTTTAAAATGTGCCTGAGATTTGTTTTAATGGTGAGACACGCAGACATAGTGAGACACGCAGTGAGCATGGTGAGCATGGTGAGACACGCAGACATAGAAAGGACTGTCATGAAGGAAGAAATGTTTGTACTCACAGACCCCTAGAAACAGGAGGCACAGCATGTCACACGAGGCCACAGGGGAAGCACCAGAGTCAGTCAGGAGGCAGGGAAAGAGGAGCAAACATGGCAAGAGGCTTTATTGTGGTTTCCACAAGCAGGCAGAGGGGAGGCAGGGTTAGCAGGTTTAGGATTGGCTCGTTTGAATAATTTCAGAGGGCTCTGGGATGTAGGGGCTATCTCTGGACACTTGCTACCTGGTCCTGGGGTGATTAGGGCAGGTAGATAGTGGCCCAGAGTATGAGAATCTCACAGAGGAGGTGGCTAGGGTGCAGGCTCTGGATTGGTTGGCTTGCGTATGAAAGGCACACTCACTGGCAAATCATTTGCTACCTCTAGGAATTAGCTAGCCCTAGAAGGAGCAGACCTTGCAGTGCCCCAGGTGTCAAAGCTTCAAATGCAGAAACTGGAAGAAGTGGTTATTTCAAGAGACACGCTAAAATTGCCTCCTTGTCGTTTCTACCCAGAGGTTCAGACCTTTGGTGCTGTGCAGCATTAACCTGTGACTTCCCTCGAAAGCCCTCATCTTCCTCCATCCACTCTTCTCTTCCCCTCCTGCAGACCACCTCCCCATCCCGTCTTACTAGAGAGACACTAGTTTACCCTTTTCTTCTCCTGTGGCCTGTACATTACCCAGTATATAGCTGGAACACTCTGGTTACTTGTCAATGCATTTCAAACACTTATATGTGTAAGAAACGTTCCAAGGCGAATTGTTTGCTCAATGGAAATATGAATTTATAATGCTATAAATATTGAAAAATTTCTCGCCATTGAAGTTCCTCATTGCTTTGCTCTTAATTTTGTGTATATTCTACTCCTGGTAAATTAATGTTGGCCACCAATTACTCTCCTATCTATGCTTCTATAACATTAAAATAAGAAGTACGGAAAATAAAATTTCCTTCCATAGTCCCCTGCTCTTTTTACACATTTTGCACAGTGGGTTATACTAATGTTCACTCGATTCCACTCTTGTAAAATAATTGTTGCTACTTTATTGTGTGGAAAAGCAATCACAAATTATTAATATTTCTTGAATTTATCAAAACCATCAATATTGTATTTTGATTAAATTAAAAATGATAGGGCAACTATAGGAAAAAATTAAAGTCGATAACTTGGTTTTTATAATAGTAGGTGGAAAAGTCCAAAATGGAGCATCATTGTATAAAGGCTATGAACAGTGCTAAGAATTTACAACATTCACATCTAACACTTTGTTTTGGAGATCACAAAGCACTTCAGGAAAAACAAATACAAAGGGAAACTACTGATAACAGGATACATTTACCTTGAGGTGGAAACTATTGAACTATTGAAAAGATATTTCCTGTGCTGGAAGACGAAACATAAGTACGTATTTCTTGACTTCCCATTTGGCCAGCCAGCCCCAAAGATGGTTAATCTTTGAAATTCCATCATCTTGGGGGAATTTCAAGCATAGAGAAAGGGTTCAAAATTGGTACTTGATTGTTACTCTGCAGGAAGACTAATAAATGGGTAAAATTTTTATTTTCTAAAGCTTAGCTCTTTGGGCATCTAAGTAGCTTATTTGGAACTCTTTATCTATCTATCTATATCTATCTATCTATTTTATTTTCTGCTTATACCTTAAAATTCCTTTTTCTATCGTGGAAGAACAACAGAAGTCATACTATTCATGTTTTTTTCTGATATTTGCAGGTGTGTGAACTATAAGCTAAAACACCTTTTGTAGCCAGGGTTTTATGATTCAGTGATGCAGCACACGTGTCATGGATGTGACTCAAGGAAGTGCCTGAAAATAGAAACTTCTCCAGCATCTTCCAGTTTGTGCACATTGTGGAGAGAGGACGCTGACAAGGTAAGGGGAGTGTGTTCCGGCTCCTCTAAGCCTTTACAGTCCGTCCCGGTGGCCACCCAGGGCTAGCATCCCAACATCATCTTTGACTTTTCCTCCCGAAGAAGATTTATCATCCCATCTGTTTTCACTTCCACACATGCCCCTGGTTTCACTAATCCTGTCTTCAATGTTCCACTCTTGGATTTTTAGATTTGCCTCTTCGTTTTCCATCTCCTCTCCAGCACGGCTTCCTCTAGAGAATTTACACTGCTGCTCCATTATCTTTTAAAACAATTTCTTATTATTGCTCACATCATTCCCCTGCTTGAAAGCTTTCAGTAAATTTCCACCTCTCAATAGTGGAGACCATTGGCTACTATCGGCTGACCACCTGCTCTGTGCCTGGCGCTGCCTGGGTTCGTCCTTACAGCTACTTCCCCAGACAAATGGACTCGGCTCACTTACAGAGGTAGAGACTGATGTGACCCAAATTTATAAAGATAGCAAGTGGAAGCCCAGGCTTAGGTCTCTGATCTATCTGATGTTGGAGATTATGTTCTTAATGAATATGCATCCATCCTGGGATTTCAGGTGCTGAAAAATCAAGACTCAAATTATTTCTCACCACTTGAGCTCTCTGCCTCATCCCAAATTAAATTATTTCTCCACATAAGCCACTTAGATGCCTTTGTTTCTATACCGTCTGAATATTAGCTCCTGAAAGATGAGTGCACTATCTTACACAGCCTCCCATTACCCTTGGCATAATTACTCCCAGTTCAACAAATATACTCAGTTATTTTTGGAGAAACTTGTTCCTGCTTCAAAAGATCAGTGTATTTCGTGTTAGGTTCTCAAAATGCTTTTGCAGCTGCACTTCTGGGCTCTGTCTCCTTTGGAATGTTAGAGATGCTTTCTTCTGCTGAGAAGTGTCAGAAAATAGACACGATGAAATGGCATGCTAGGCGGGAACTTAAAAGTATACAGATTTATGCCATGGCTTAAAGCATTTATTCACCTGCTTTAAAAAAAAAAAAAGATGAGGGATATTTCTGAAGACATATCAATGCATAGAATTCCAACGAGGGGCCATACGAATGCAGAACTGTGGGGAAATGACACAGCTACCCAGAAGACTTTGGATTGCTAAAATAGACACCCTCCAGTCCCAGTTATACTTGTAGATGAAGGGAAGGAACCATTCCCATGGCCATTAACTCTGAATATTTCCATAGGGCCAGGAACAGAGATACATTAGGCCACCTGGGGTTAGGGAGATGAAAACAGAAGCAGATGCCTCCTGAAACCAGAGCATATGTTCACGAGATATAGGAAGTATAGAAGTCATGTGCTCGGACACCCGCTGTTTCTCTCTGAACACTCAGATACGGGGTTGGTTTAATGTCAACTGCTTCTCAACCACCAACTAATCTCCCTCTTAGGCAGTGATTTTCAACCTTAGCTGCACATTGTAATCACCTGCGGCTTTAAGAGACTGATGCCCAGTGCCCATCCCCAGAGACTGTATTTTTACACATATCCCAGGTTTCCAGTGAACAGACAAAGTTGAGAATTATTGCTTGTCTAGACCCTTGCTACCAAGTGTGGCCTGTGAACCAATAACATCTGCAGTCACCTGTGAGCCTGTTAGAAATGCAAAGTCTCTGGCCCTACTTCAGAACTATCAAATCAAAATCAGCATTTTGATAAGATTCCTGGATGTTATGACTGCACATTAAAGTTTGAAGAAACACAGATCTAGGCTTTTCTGATCCCTCGAATATCCACATAACTTGAGGCTTCTGCTAACTCAATGACTTCTATTTTCTCTCCTCTGGGTTATTAACTCTTATCTGCAGGTTTTGGAGGCAAGTCAGCCTCGCCATTCCCCTCACCTTCAGCTCTAATTGATCCTATAAACAGAGTCACTTATTCTTGTTGGGTAGATCCTCTAGGGCCTGCTGGCCAGCCTGCAGACAAACTGCTTGGGAAGAGTTCTCTAATCATCTATTAAGCTATTCTACTGTGGCAGATTCTTAGGTACCCAGGACCCAAGGCCAGTTTTCCTGGGGTGAGGCCCTGGGGTGGACAGGTATCCACAGAGCCTCCTCCTCTCAAATTATTTTCTGTCCAGAGCAGTTATCCTGGAAATTGCCATCATATCTCATCTTGGAAGTCATACCTTGCAGTATGTTGTCCACAACTAGAAGATGGTTTAGAGAGTGCAGAGGATTTTTAGTGTTGATGATATGAAAGCTGAAAAAATTAATGCTTTTCCTCCCACCTTCTAAGTTCTTCTAGCTGAGCTAATAATCAAATTAACAGAGACAGATTAACAGGAAAAAAATCAAAATTTTAACACACGCATGTGAGGGATTCACACAGGCATGAAAATTCCAAAGACAGGAGGCAAAATTCGGTATATATGATATTTTTGGACAAAAGAGAAAGGAGGGAAAGGACTGGATATTAGATTTCAAATGTGAGAATGGGAGATTTACGGGTAGCTGAGGAAGAGAGGAACAAATTCTTCTTGGGCAACTCAGAAACATTGGGACACTGGGAATCTAGCTAACAGGCCCCTGCCTGAAGCCCTCTTATTTACCACACTTAATGCAAATTAGGCTATTTAGGCTAAGGCAAACATCCTAAGATTTCCTTCCTGAAGCAGATTTTTCTATCAGAATCTCTTGGGCAGGAAGGAGAAGGGTCAGAGGTTCTTTCTGAGTCTTGCTTCTTAATAAACAGCTTAAAAGCAATATTCCAAAAATGCAACTTCAAGATGGCAAAACTTTGGTTCCCTTCAATGAACCAGCCTCTGAAAGTAAATGGCCACTGAAATCACTCACCCTGTGAATTAGGCACCAGGGTGAAGTTAAAGCAGCATCTTAAGTATTCTTATCAAAGCCTAGCAGATATATATTTTTTTGTTTGTTTCCATTCAGGTCAGAATAAGGAAGTATAAATATAAGCTGCTGGTTCTTATAAAATGTGAATTTTATACAGAGTGTGTTTACGTCTTTATCTGAATTCAAGACATATCAACAGTAGTGGTTAACAAATGCGATTTAAAAATGCTCTTTAGAAATAAGTGCTATTTAGAGGAAGTGGTAAGCAATTAGGAGTCTTGCAAAGAGGACAAATGCAGAGGTCATCTCCCTGCACCCATCTCCCTACACCACCCTAAACACCACGCCTGTACAGTTTTTCTTCTCCCAGAGGTTTAAATCATCCCCAGTAAGTTGTTAGGGACTTCACGGAATAGGTCTCTTCCAGTCTCTTGTATTTGCATTTGTAAGGAAAACTTTGAGAAAGTTGGAGAGACCACCAGAGGGATTTCAAGGTGGGGTGGTTTGGTGGGTAAAGGAAGAGAGGTCTTTCGTGGGGTCATTTCAAATCATTCTCCTCACGGGATCATTCTCCAAATAAGGACTTGTCCTAAAGCCATTAGGCTGCCTAGACAAAGTAAATAGCTACCACACATTGGCTTTGTGACTTACTGTAAATTAATTTAAGAATTTTCGTCTTCATAAATATGCCAGAAGTGGTTTGCCAGGGGGAAGATTTATAATTGGCTAACTCTCCAGTCATCTTCAAATTGACCTATAGATGTGCTCAACTTTAGAAAAAAAAATGTTAAAAAGCAGACTACAAGTTAAATAATATGGGCTTCTGAGTTAGCTGATTAAAGATAATAACCACCCCATTGAGAAATCTGTGGGAAAGAAAAATGTAAAGAGTCAATAGGAAAAAAATATAAAATGAAGAAAAATTACCTCTGAAATATTTCCTATGCATCATTATGCATAAATATAATTATATTAACAATTAGAATAAAAATGACATTGGCACAAATTGAGGTGACATGAATCTTTTTGTACACACTGGAAAGCATAAGAAATGAGATGACTTAAATTCAAGTTCAACACCCGTCCCCCATACTGGGCTGGTGCAAAACTCAATCTGAGCTGTGGGGTGTGGCAGACTGTACTTTCTGAAAACAGTCATCTCACCTGCTCCACTTAGTGTGGCTTTGACAATCTCCCACTGAATGATGAGGTTCCTGTCCCTCCCTCTGAACCTTGGGAGGTAGAAGTAATACCGGGTGACTACTGAAGTTAGATTTCCTTAAGTCTTTTGGATACCAGCCACTATGCTGTAAGAGGAGGCCCAAACAGCCTTTGGAGAGGCTTGTGTGGAGAGGATCTAGATCTGAAATCTTAACCGATGGCCATATGAGCTCCCAACCAACAGCAAAACCAACTGGTCAACCATGTGCATAAACCATCTTGACAGTAGATTCTCTAGCCCAAAGTCAAGCTGCTCCAGCTGACCCTGGGAGGAGCACAGAGGAGACCAACCTAAACTGCAGATTCATGAGCAAAATAAATGACTTTTTGTTATAGTAAGCTACTAAGTCAGAGTGTGGTTTGGAACACAACAATAGATAAATAACGCAAGGCCTTCTTCATCCTTGGGCCCTGTAATGGGGGTTGGGCAGAGAATGAAAGGATGACTATTTAGCTCTGTTTCAGATGCCTGGGATGTTTGCAGACACCCTGCAGGGTTGTACAAACATCTTAGGCATCTCAAGCAAAGCTAAATACTAGGAGGAAGGAGCTCTGATATTTGGGCTTCTGGTTAAAACTGAGGTCCCACTGGTTAAAACTGAGGTCCCACTGGCCAATAAGGGATTCTGAAATCTAGCATCTTTAGTTCCTCCTTGGGTACGAAATGAGCCGGAGGCTTATCTACCCCCAAAGGACCACCCACAGTCATCCTTCCTCTCTCTGCCCCACCCCCACCACAGGGCCCATGGACCAAGAAGCCACAGCAGTTCCATCTCTTTACTTTTGGGGAAAACCTCCTTCCATCCCCCTGACTATGCTTTTCCATGCTCTCCTGTGGCAAGGGAGTCAGAAGGCCTTCTTGGAACACAAAAGAAATGATACTGAAATGGAAATATAGCAAACACACATTCTTATAGCTCAGTAATTTACCTGTCACATTTATATTTTGTTTAGGAGGTCACTGAGAGAACAGAACAGCTACAGAAAAGAGAGAATAGTGTTGATAATTATAAGAGTAAAAACAAAAAAAAACAAAACCATGGGCCAAGTGATTTTAAATTATTATCCAGGAATTAAATATTTCTAGAACTTTATGTAGACACACATACTATATACACATGACTGCAAATAATACAGAGATTGGCTATCCCTAGGAGAGTAAAAGTAGATAAAGTAACAAGATGGTCAATTAAATTTTTAAAAAGGAAAAGATACTGAACTTGGGATTAGGAAGTAAGAATTCTCATCTTTGCTTTGATCTTTTATCTTGGGAAAGTAACAATCTGTTCCACAGTTTAGATTTCTCACCAGTGAGATGAAAGATTATAGGAGATCATCTTGAATCTCCATTAAACCTCACAATCTTACATGTCTTATATAAGTCATGCTAATGCAGGATGGTTCAATTAATGACCAATCTGTTTGTACTATGAGAAAAGTAGTCCAAATTTTGGTGTATATATCAGAATTTTCTGCCACTCTACGGTACATGGCCAAAAGTTAAATTAGACTCACATAACTTTACATATCTCTAAAGCAGCCAGTTAGATATAGGAGAGGAGTAGTGAACACAGAGAAGTGGTCGATGACAACCTCTGGAGTGAAAATTAAAATAGTCTGTGACATGGCACCATTCATCCTAATTATTATCTTCTAGACTGCTGTCCAGTGGGCAAATACTCATGTAATGTCTTTATGCATGTATGCATTCACTATCAAGCAGATAGTTCACAAATGAATTTGAGGATCATAATTTACATATATCCCATTTACAGATTATGAAGCAAATCTTAGTTGATTATATATAATGTTAGTATTAAGGCAAGTAATATTATTAATTTTTTTCTTGGTCTAAGAATACTGTGTAGCACGCATAAGTGGGCATAACCCCAGGAGGACAGCGAGTTTTAAGAATAAAATGTGAAATCTGGGAGATAAGAGATGGTTTAGCGAGGAAAAACTATGGAGTACAGATTTGGGAGAGTAATTGTGCATTGCAAAATACAGAATCAAATTTAAGATAACATTGAGAAAGAAATATTTTCTCTTCTCACACACAGAAAAAGCCTCTTGACAGTAATTGCCAGTATTTTAGGCTAAAAATACACCTTTAAATGAGACTTTCTTGTTAAGGAACTTAACACTTTATAATAAAAAATAATTTGGGGGGACCGAATTTGCCAGAGATCCAATGACATGCTCATATCTTGAAAATTAAAAATAACTTGCCAAAATAACGTGTCTAAATGATACTGATAGCAGCTTTGTTAATAAAAGTAAAACATTGGAAACAATATAAATATTCATCAGAAGAAGATTCATTAATTCAATTATGATCCATCTACACCGTGGAATACTATGTAACCATTAAAAAGAGCAAGGCCATTTTGCATGTACACTATCAAAGTGAAGAAAGCATGGTACAGAATGATGTGCTTAATATATGCTATGGCTTTTGAAATATTTGCTACCTGCCAGGCACTGGAAAGATGTACATGGTAACCATGGGAATTAAAAAAAAAAAAAATTAATACTTTTCCTCTCACCTTCTAAGTTCTTCTAGCTGGGCTAATAATCAAATTAACAGAGACAGATTAACAGAAGAAAATAAAAATTTTAATAACCTGCACATGGGGAATTCACAAATGCATAAAAATTCCAAAGACAATGAGGCAACATTAGGTATATGTAACATTTTGGACTAAGAAACAAAGTGGGGGAATGGGGTTTTAGATTTCAGAAGTGAGAATGGGCAATTTATAGGTAGCTGAGGGAGAGCAGAACACACACAGCAGGCAAATTCTTGCTGGGCAGCCCAGAAACCATGGGACACAGGGGTTATCTAGCTAAATGGCCCCTGACTGAAGCCCTCCTACTTACCATACTTAATTCAAATGAAGCTAAGGCAACATTCTAGGATTTCCTTCCTGGAGCAGGTTTTCTATCTGAATCTCTTGGGCAAGAAAGTGGGGAAGGTCAAAGATTCTTTCTGAGTCTTCGTTTCTTAATAACAAGCTTAAAATCAATATTCAAAAGGTGACTTCAGGGTGGCAAAACTTTGGTCCCCTTCACTAAGAGTAGCTGCCTCTGGAAGTAGAAAGGAGCAATTCTGTAGCCAGGACAGAGCGAGTCTTAATGTTCCCCGTGCACCCTCTTGTATCTTTCGGACTTGTGTATCATGCGCAAAACAAAAAAAATGAAGCTATAAGAGAGAACACTAAATAAAGATGACATCAGTGCCAATTTGCACAGGGGAATCATAATGGTGAGGTGTGCAAAACCTCTATTCCTGTGTTCTCTTCTGCTTCTCCTATCTTCATTATTCTCATTCCTCAGCTTTCTTTTGTTTAATTATCCTCAGTGGGATTCACTTGAAACATGCAATGTAAAGAAAAATTTAAAATGCTCCTCCAAAAACAAAAAAAATGCAAAATAAAACAAGAGAATAGATATTTTCAGAGTTCAGAAAAACCTATATAGAAATCAGTCTGCATACACTACACTTTAAGAAAAGATTTTTATCATGAGAAAGATATTGCTGTCTTGTCTCCATTGATACAGGTTTTGTTTTTCTATAATTTTGTCTTAAATGCTTACATGAAAGCAGGGATAGGAGTGGACATGGGTGCAGGTATCTAAAAACAAACTTATAGAATAGATATTCTCAAGAATGATGGAGAACGAACTGCCATATAAAGATGATTACTCTAATATTAGTGACTTTATATAAGAATGCTGTGGACATGCATGCCCTGGGAGAGATTTATTTACTTATTTTTAATAAGAGGCAAAGTATTTTATGACTGTCTTAGTCCACATAGGGTGCTATAACAAAACACCCATACACTGGGTGGCTTATAAACATCAGAAATTTCTCACAGTTTTGGAGCTCGGAAGTCCAACATTGCAGGCAGATTTGGTATCTGATGAAGGCCTACTTCCTGGTTCGTAGACTTAAAACATGCATTGTAAAAACTAAAAAATTAATGCTCTTCAAAAAACAAAAAAATACAAAATAAAACAAGAAAACAGATATCGGTTATGTCCTCACACAGCAGAACGGGCTAGGAAACTCTCTCAGATGTTTTTTTATGAGGACACTAATCCCATTCATGACCTTGCCACCTCCCAAAGGCTTTACCTCCTAATACCACCACACTGAGGGGTAGGATTTCAACATATCAACTTTGGCAGGGGGGACACAAACATTTAGACCATATGACCTTGGAATGGAAAGTTAGGTAAAGCATAATCACAGCTATGAGGGCTTTATTATATTGACTGTAGCTTTCTTCTTGGTGGTTTTACATTTTTAAGTATGTAAATAAAGGTGTACTTAAGGTGACATTGAAGTCAGGTAAAATAAGGTAGATTAAAGAGTAGCAAGCTTTCACTAAAAATGTTCCGTTTTCAATGATAATGTTGATAACAATGGTGATGATGGTAGTGATAATGGTGCTTGTGATGATGATGATGGTGATAGTGGTGAGAATGATGATGATGATGGTGATGATGGTGATAACGGTGCTTGTGATGGTGATAATGATGAAATGATGATGGTACTTGTGATGATGGTGATTGTGGTGAAGATGGTAATGGTGATGATGGTGGTGGTGATGGTAGTGATAACAGTAGCTCGCATTTATTTTTAATATGTGCCAGGAATTGTGTGAAGCACTTTATTTATATTATTTAATTCAGTTCTCACAACAATTCTATAAAACAGGAATTATCCTTATTTTCTATATTAGAAAGAAAGGCTCAAAGAAGTCAGGAAGCATTAAGAAGGTCCCAGCTTTCTCTGTGGTATTACATCATAGATGTTATTGCTGATGCAGTTTGTGCAGCATATCTGAACTTAAACAGACAGCACACATGGTACCCTTCCCCTTTAACTCAAAATCTCTTCACCAGCCTTGAGAACGTCTCTGTGAAATTGTAAGTGTAGATACACAAGATGATTCCTTGTCAGCAGATTCCTTAGTAGTCAAGAAAAAAAATATGTGTGCTTCTTTCATTTTGTTTACCCTCAGGCAGTCTAGCTAAGAACCAATGCCATATTGCTCTTTTTATTACAATTATTATTATGGTGACATTAGTTAATGAAATCCAGTAAGTTTCAGTTGTACGATTCAACAGTAAGGGATGTGTGTGTGTATGTATATATATATTGCCCTTTAAAGTAGCAGTTTCAATGGGCTGAGATTTTAACTAACACTGGGAATTGAACATAACCTATGAACTATCTCAGCCTTGCCTCAGGCATAAAGCATCTGGGTATACCTAGGTTGTACATGCAAACATCACCAGGTCAATCAATGGATGGTGGCCCAGAGAGACTGAAAACTACTTCTCTATTATCAAGTGCACCTAGGAGAGCCCTCTTTGCCACTGGTCAATGTGGTGATGCCACACAGTTTCATTCACTCTGTGGCTCATTTATGACGCAGAACCTTTTGAATTCATTTATAGCATCAGGAACCCAACTCTTAGTTTCTGGGGCAGGTGTCCTAGTAAATCTGGGCAAGGATTAAAAGCAAACAGCAACACCCAGAATACTTTGTTAACTTCATCATTGTCTGGAAAGAGGTGGATTTAAGGCATCAACTGATGAGTAATCTGATAAGACTCACTGCCTTTGTTCACCATTTAGAGAATAATGAGAAATCTGGTCAGTCTGATGAAAAGTCTCCAAAAATTCACTTCAGGATGTTCCTTGTACTCTTTATCATCCTTTTGACCATTTCCTTGGAAATAAAGGTGCATAGTGATGCCCATTTGGGTGATTTACCTGTTCTTAAATCCACCCAAGCGACTCGGTATTAAGAGGCGGTGGGTTTTGTACCGTAAATAATAGTTTTCAGCTGTCATTTTCATGGCAGACTCCAGGGCACATTGAGTCATCTTGCAACAGAACCTTTTACCATTAAATCTCCTGCAATGGACTGTGTAGACATCACGCCCTGATTAGATGTGCGCCTCTCAAGAAGGTGGGAGTTTGTCTGAGTTTTCTATTGCTGCATAATCAGAACCACAAACTTAGTGGCTTAAAATACCACCCATTTATTATTTTACAGTTCTTAGGTCAAAAGTCCAGGCACAGCGACCAGGTGTTCTGTTCGGGGTCTCATGAGGCTAAAATCACAGTGTCAATCAGGCTGCATTCTCAACTGGAGTTTGGTGCCCTCTTCCAAGCTCACACCCAGTTCCTTGCAGTTGTGGGCTGAGTTCCTAGTTCCATTGCTATCAGAGGGAAGTGACTCTCAGCTCCTATATGCTGCTCATAATCTATGCCATACGGTCCTTCTGTCTTCAAAGCCAGCAATGGAGATTCATTCTTATGTTGTATCCCTGCTACTCTTCAAATCTATTTCACCAGGAAGAACCCAATCCCTTTTGAGGGATTGCCTGATTAGGTCAGGTCAACCAAGTTCTTAATGCCAGCTGTGCCGTATAACAACCTCATCATGGGGTGACTTTTTCATCATAGTTACAAGTCCCAGGAGAAATACAGGATGTATACCTACACCAGGGGTCTGGAATCTTGGGGGCCATCTTAGAATTCTGAATTTTTATGTGTTACTGAGATACATTTGCTCCCCTGAGTCCTGCACTGGTGAAGTAAAATCCCTGTGGGTGAAGAATCTTCCTAAGGGTGAGGTAATTCACCCAGAAAAAGACTGGATTCCTTATACAGGAAACAAGAATTGGGAGACTGAGACTAAGATAGACGGAAGAACCTTTTCCTGATCTTTACTTTGAAAAACTTGAATGTCTAGTTTGCTCTTGGGTGATGTTGGTTAGAGATGATCACCTGCATTGGGCACAGTCTGAGCTCTGGACAGAAGGGGACCCTGGAGGTGCATCACAGGCTAAAGATGAGTGATCTTCATTTTATAATCCAGAAACATAAGATGTTGCCTATTTCTTTTCTTTTTATTCTTTTTTTTTTTCTTCTGTCCTTATCTTGAGAAGTCTTTTTGAACATTCTGGCTCTGCAGCCAGTTATAAAGGAGGAGAACTCACAGACCAGATCATTAAAGGAAAACCAGCAACTCCTCCAACCAAACAGGGAGGTAGCAGAAAATATCAAGCACATACCAAAAGGAATGTAAATCCTAGAGGGAGACCTCGAGAGAGGATTGGCTCTACGTGGCCCACTCTCCTTTTTTTGACCAGTGTAATCTTTCTCTCTATTTCACTAAGAGATTCTGGGTCGCATGTTATTAAAGAAAGTGGAATTTCCTGACATCGTCATGCAGCTTAACATGCATTTGTGGAAAACGTGAAGCAAATTGTAGGTTTTACAGGATCTGCCTCCACATTCCCTTCCCCCACCATATCAGTTACAAATCACCAGATTTAACATCTCTTCAGTGGCTTTAAAGTGAACAGTTGTATTAATCATGTCTTTTTTATTTTCTGTATTTCTGATGCTTTGACATCCATCCTAGGCCTTACTGACCCTGGAGGGACTGTCCCTCCCAGGGCTAGACAAATCTTACGGATAGTAAAAGACTCACCAGTGAATGCAACTGTCATAGGCTAACCAGCCAGTTCAGAGCCTGTTAACACCACTTTCACCACCACCATCACCAGCACCACCACTGCCTCCTTTACTGAACTCTCACACTCCAGCCCATTATTCCCCTTCCCTAATCACACCAGGACCTGGTTCCAGATGACTAGAGACACTCCCTACAACCCAGAGACTTTTGAAATTATGCAAATCAGACAATCCTCAACCTGTTTACCCTGTCTTGCCCATTTCTTTCTTTCAGAAGCCAACATGCTATCTCCCTTGTCCTGGACCATAAGCCCAATAAGCTTAGTCTGAACTTCTGGGGGATAAAAAGAGAGAAAAGGAATCACAATAAAGGCTCTTGCTCATGTTTTTCTTCTGCTGTCTCTTGACTGACCCTAGTGCTTCTTCATGTGGCCCTGCATGGTGTGGCATGCCTCCTCTTCTTGGGAACTATAAGTAACTATCTTTTCATTGATACTCATCTCTTGATCTGTTGGCCTTATTCCTAAATGATACCGAAACCCACATGCACTACAGGTTCTCTGGCCCAGACAATGTAGAGACTACCTCCTGGGGGTACCATTACAACTTCCACCCATAAAAGATATCCTTTGTCAGAAGTTATTCCAGGGGTGTATGTGAACAGCATGAATTCTACTTTCTCCATTGGCTTCATCTTTGGCCCAGAGAGTAGGACAAAATTGCATATAATTGTGTAATTTCAATCCATTTTGAAGCAGGAGGTCAGGGACATTTTCTAATATCACACTCTCCTCCAGTAAATGTTGCACCATGTGCTCTGGAGGCACTTTTTGAGGATCATTTTCACTTTTATATTTCTCACTAATTTGTATTTTGAAACCTTTGTTCCTTATAATTCCTCCTCAAACTAACAATCCAAAAACTTTGTATGACTAAAAATCAGAACAATTTTAAAACATAGTGGTAATTTTAAGCATGGTCATTGGCCTCTACCAATTATTATGCACACTTACTGTCTTTTTTATTTTTAACGAATAAAAGCCAAATCTCATTTGTTGATTGTTTTAATAGAAGTTTATATAAATCTTATAACATCTTCAATTACTTGGTCTCCTGGAACACATTCCTGATCCCCTAGAAGGGTCTTCAATTCACCTATTGGAAAATGCAAATCAATTGGCTGAAGTTCAAACTACTTAACAAAGTGGAATGAGACCCTCCTGCCCTAGCCCTTGACATCTCTCCAGCCACATGCACATTCGCATCTCCAATAAGTCGCTTATTGTCCCCAGAACATGCCTTGATATATGTACATGAGGAATTCATATAAGCATGAAAACTCCAAAGACAGTGAAGTAAAATTGAGTATATACATTATTTTGGACAAAGGAGAAAGAGGGGATTGGAGTCTGAGATTTCAAAAGTGAGAATGGGCGATTAGCAGCTAATTGAGGGAGAGCAGAACACACATGGCAGGTAAATTTTTGCTAGGCAACCCAGAAAGCATGGGGGAGGGGGCGGAGGTAGGGATGGCCTCTAGAGGACAAAGTCCTGCTTGGAGTCTTCTTATCAAATGCTAAGGTGATTGTGTTAAGGCTACCTTCCTGGAGCAAGTTTTTCCATCTGAATCTCTTAGGCAGGAAAGAAGGGGAGGGCCAAAGTATTTTTCTGAGTCTTTTCTTAACAACCAGCTTAAAAATCAACATTCCAAAAAGCAAAATTTTGGATCCTCTTCAATTGTATATATTCCTGATAGTGTTGATCTACTCTTTCACAAGCAAATTTGGGGCCTCACCTTCCCTTCTGTGAATATAAAAAAATAACTTTTTTTTTTTTTCTGTAATGAGGTTGTTATTATGGAACTCTCAAGGAAGTCTTACTTGAACTCTGTGCTCTTCAGTGATGTTCAGTGGGTTTAATGATGTTATAAAAAGGCCTCACGCATGCAGACTGGGACACTATCTTCATTCACGACTCTGTATGGCAGTGTCCTGCGGCCTAGCTGTCAGGTGGCATATGAGCCTCAGTAAGCACTTCTAGGCTCCTCTCTAATATTGAACCACAGGGTCTCCTGATACAGCTCATCCCCTAAAAAAATCTCCTCTCCTGAGTCTGATCACAAGGAGATGGTGTAAGATTATGGCAAGCACAGACAGACTGGTGCCCATTGTGGACCATGCTTTGCCCAGCCATCTCTGCACTTTGGTGTGAGAAACTGTTCTGTTCTGAATGTGTAACATGATGAAGCCCACACAAAAAGGCTGAGGTCTTTTATTTTACTGTAAGTGTCGAATGCTCTTCAATTGAGAGCTGTGATTGCAAAAAAACCATGAATTACTTCATTAATGAGGAAAAAAATGTTTTTTGATCTGTGCTTTTGATTCAGTAATGCTATTTCTGAAGATCTATCCTAAGGAAATACCGTTATACAAAACATCCAAGCAATTTCACAAAGATGTTCAAAGTGGCAATATTGAAAAGCAGAAAAAAATAGAAATGTGTGTTGAAAATTGTAGTACTACAATGGCATGTTACACAGCCTAAAGAGGTAAACAAATGTAAATATTAGCCACACATAAAAGTACACAGAAAACAATAACATCTGGAAGTAGAGCAAAATATTTAGTCTATCATTACAATAGAGTTAAATCTACATTAGGTGCATAAAAATCGAGACCACAAAGAAATCTAAATTGTCTCTGTAAGATGGATTGTAAAGCAATGCAATTATTAATTTTTTGATGATTGATGTCGTAAAGTGGTTTGATAATTAAGATTGGATGTTTTTTTGGAAAAAGAGCCAAATCTCTTCTTAGAGGGACCGTTGTGACTCCCTCAACTAGAACACACCTCTTAAGAACATGCATGCCTGAGCCAGACACTAAACATCACATACTGTAGATTTCCATTTATATAAAATATTCACAATAGGTAAATCCATAGAGACAGGATGCAGATGGGTGGTTGCTGGGGGCTGGCTGGAGGTAGGGGGAAACAGGGAGCAGGGTTTTATTTCGAAGTGGTGAAATGTGTTGGAACTGTGTGGAGGTGGGGGTGACACAACACTGGGAAGATCCCAAATGCTACTGAGCTCTTCACTTTAAAAAAAGTTAACTTTATGTTATGTGAATTTCACCTCAAAACACTTTTAAAAAATGTTTTAAAATGATGTGTGCCTGGGCCTCATCCTAAACGAGTTGACCCCGCGTGCGTGGGTTTGGCCAAGCTCTGTGTTTTATGAAGTTTCCCAGGTGAGTCTGATGCTCAGTCAGGATTGAAAACCTGTCATCAGAAATCTCCCCCAGTCTGCAATGCAAGTGGAGTAATTATAAAATCTGAATAAAAGGTATAAACTCTATAAAATGCTGTGATGGTACTGCAGCTTGTGTTCAAGAAATTCAAATCATCAAACCCCGACTGGTGGTGGGCACAATATGTGAACTCTAATGGCATCCCCTAGGGAGGCATCACCTGGCTGATGCTCTCTGAAGGGTTAAGGAACAATAGATGGTGCCAGTTACCTGAGCTGGACCATGAATGAGCATCCGCCAAAGCCAACAGCAGGCCGCCACCTTAGCTCCCTTCAATTATCTTGGTACATGAATTCTTAGAAGTCCAGGGACTGCCACCAAACTTTAAAATATGGACCAATACCACTTTTTATGAAGGAAGTTTGCTCTAATCACTACCAGAGACCAGACACAATATTTACCAAAAATAGGAAGAACAGATTTACTCTATCTTCTGTCCTCGAAATGTCTTTTTCTTTGGATACCATTTCTATCACCAGAAAAGGTTTTTTTTTTTTTTTTTTTTGAGAAGATCTTTGAAGGAGCTGAGTAGCCTTCCATGCATCCGAAGCTGTTCAAAGGTAACCAGTTAGTGAAACCATGCTCAAAATATGTTACATCACCACTCTGATAAACAGAATACGTACAAAGGGATTGCCCAAATGAAACAAAGGGAAAGACCTTATGCTCGGAACACCAAACTATAGACACTTTAGTCTTCTGCAGAAGTTATTGAATTGCCCAGAGAATGCTCTTAGGTTTGCAAAGGTGTTTAGTAGGTAAGTCCAATCATTTGTTTGGTTATACTAAGTTAAAGAATACTTTGGGATTTCCCACTTGGGCATTATGGCTAATTATTTTATGATTGTCAGTTCTTCAAAACGTCCCTTTTGGGGAAATATAGCTTAACCAAAATTTGCACAGTAAGTATGCATATTAGGACGAGGTTTTTACCCTTTGTTCTCAAAAATATGTAAACGAGGGAGGAGAAAGTGGGTCTGCTAATACCTCACTTTTCCTTTCAGCGGTTTAATCACACGGGAGGTCTCGCATTTCATCAGAGTGTGAAATGCCTGATATTTCTCCTGGTTTCTTTTTTCTTCTTGCACAATGAATGCAAGTCCAAGAACGTGAATAAGGCCTTTCCCCACCACACACATGCCCTCCTCCCACCTCCTGCCAGCTATCCCTGCTCTGACCTCCCGGCCTCCCTTCCGAGGACACTGCGCCCCTCCTTTGCAAGTTACAGGTCCTGCAGCTCCGCTGCCTCTTCGCGCTGCTCCTGGCCTCTGCGGGGGTTCCCTTTTCGGGAAGGCGACAGCATAGAAAAACCTCGCATCCACCGCCTTCACCTCCTCGGCAGCCATCACCTCCACCTTTGCTGTTACCTCCTCCGGCACCATCACCTCCGCCCCTGGCCGAGCCGCGGGGTCGAAGCGGACCCAGCTCTCAAGGCCTCTGCAAGGCGCAGCACAGAGACCCCGATTTCTATGCACCCTGGAAAGGGTGATTAATTTAAAGTGAGTGGAGTCTGTTTCTTTAAGACAAGCTCATAAATCGTGAAAGATCACCACTTCTTTTCAAAAGCCTCTCCACGGTCTGAGTTTCCCTTCTGGGTCAGTAAAGTCATTGAAGCTTTAATGGCATGCCATGGCAGATTACACGATACAGCTGTCCCAGCACCGTGAAAATTAAGTTATGCCCCGTGTCAGCAAGGGGGTTCGCCCCTTTCTTTTCTCTCCCCTCCCCCACTCCTTTCTCTTTTTTTCTCTATTCCTTCCCACCCCTCTCCCTCTCTCTCTCCCCCTCTCCCTCTCCCCCTCCCTCCTCCCTGCCTCTCTTACTATTTCCCCTTTGCTCTTTCACTTTCCTCCTGAGAAGTGACCATCCCAGGAGAGGCAGAAGTTGGCCCACACGGGGCTGTGCTTTGAGCTCCAGCTATTGAGACACAGTAAATGGAGATGATGGGCCTTTCAGAAAAGAGCTATTAAAAAAGTGCCTTTTCTTCTCCATCCCACCCCACCTCCCACGTCTTTTGCTTCCTCCTTTCTCTTCTTCCTCCTCCTCCCCTCCCTCTTGCCTACGACCTGAGCCGAATCCCCCAAACTGATGCAAGCAGCACCCCTCACCAAATGTATAACTGTCCCCTTCCCTCCGCCCTCCTCCCCCATGGTCCTAACTCACCCCCTTCCTCTGGACAGCCAGAAGGCTTGGAGCTGACCCTCCCAGGTCAAGAGCAGCGGTCAAGCCTTAGTTTCCTTCCAAAGTTAAAAACTGGTGTGGCTATGGCTACCGCTCTTTTCTCTTTAGGTGAGAGGGGATATAAAGAGAGTTCCAGCAAACTAAAAGCGTCCACTCTCCATCCCCGTGCTTTCCCCTAATGCACAAACGTGACACATACATATAGGACCTCTTCATAACTCTCATGGCTCCTCAACACGTAGTAAATATTCACGTCCAGAGGGAGAAAGATAAAATTAAACTTTAACCTCAAATGTAAGCCTATCCGCTTAAAAAATATAAAAAGGCAATCTAAATAAAGCAAGCCACATTTTTTCCCTATTTGCACATACTTTGCATCTCCCCAGGAGATGGAGAAATGCAATGTGAGAAATGAAACCTTTCTATCATGTTACTTCATTGAGGTGAAAGGAAGACATGAGCCTCTGGTTTTATGACAGTCCGGATAGCATTGTCTATGCGTTAAGGGATCTCTTTTTTCAGAGAGACTCCTTTCACATACACACTACTCCACTCCCTCGCTGCTCTTCTCACCGCTTAGGTCACATCGAGGCAAGTGCTTCCTGCGAACATCCACAAATTAACTAAAATCGCTTCACGAACTTGAGAGTAGTTGTCGAAGTGGAAGATGTGATCACCGTACAATAGAAAAAATAAAGGTTTTGTAAAGACTGAACTCTAATAGTACATTTAAAACTGTCGTATTTTATACTATTTTTTTTATTAGGTGCTTTTGAAAGAACATCTAAAACTAGAGCAAAGTTTTGATTTTCTTGGTCTGTGAACTGAAAGTAAAATACTCTTTAAGTCAATAATTAGGAGTTTTGAATGGAGGTAATATTGCAAGGTGGTTCTGTATTTCTTGAGAGGCAGTAGATGGTTCCTTGAAGCTCAGCCCCATGGATGGAGAAGTAATAAGTGTGAACGAGGTCACCCTTCCCTTTGTCTAAGTGGCAGGGAGGCCGGGCGCTGCACAGATGACTCTGCACAAACCTTATCCTTCCTTCTCCTTTCCCTAAAGAGTTAGCTTCTAAGGTCTTCATGCAGCTCCTAAACTGGGTTTGTAGACTTTCCAAAAAGGAAATCAGAAAAGTATGCAAAGCTTCTCGGATGAGCCACGACTGTGGATCTCTTGTTTAAATGAATGTGTTCTCATAGGATTTTATTGATGCCTGTTTATCAGCACAATCTCAAATATGAGGTTAACTTAAAAAAAATCTGCCAATCCACATGTCTTAGCATGGATTCCCCTAAAAGAAGACCTTGAGAGAAGGACAGGGGTACAGGCAGTTTATTTGGGTGTGATCCCAGGAAGCAGGGGGTAAAGAGTAGAAGAATGAGACAAGAAAGGAAGAAAGGCCAATACAAGGATGACTTGTCAAGGTTGCTGCTGTGGGTGACACAGTTCAGTTCCATCTAAGATTCCTGAGACGTGTCTAAAGTGCTTCCCAGAATTATGTGCTTGAAGATAGGGGACACTGATCCACAGGCTCCATCTCCCCCAGGTGTCGAGGGTTGTTTCAGCCATGTTAATTCCTCTGCTTTTCTGAGCTGGGCATTTGCCAAATAAACCACTATAGAATAGGTGGGGCCCAGAGCCAAAGTGAAGATGTGTGGAGTGAGCCAGAGAAGGAGCATCAGGTATTGCACACCTGCTTGGAACCTAGCTCCTTGTAAATGTATCATTTCATGTGGCTCCCAAGGGGAGAAGCTCTCTATACTTAAGAATTGAGGCTCAGTGACAAGGAGGGTTTTGCCCATGGTATCTGCCTAAGTAAGGAATGGGAGTGGGGTTTTATCTCAGAAAAGTGTCTTTCCACTACACCCAGATGGGATTTCTACCCCAGTTCCAGCTACCAACTTGAGAACTAAGGAACCAAGTATCTTCCTTTGCAATGACTCCAAAAGGGTTCTCTCTATTAGATGCGTTCTCTCAGA
The DNA here is from genome assembly GCF_000151845.1 of Pteropus vampyrus. Taxonomy (NCBI): domain Eukaryota; kingdom Metazoa; phylum Chordata; class Mammalia; order Chiroptera; family Pteropodidae; genus Pteropus; species Pteropus vampyrus. The sequence goes on from NW_011888980.1 coordinate 3,173,126, forward strand.
AGCAGAGCCTGAGACATGGTTTAAAGGACTGTAGTTGTTTTTTGTTGTTTTCTGGAGATGTAGGGATGTGCAGCAGGAATGGGGAGGTGACACATGGAAGAAAGAGCACAAAATAAGGAGTGCGTTATTAAGTCAGCTAATATTGAGGGCATATCCTCACCAGAAAGCTCCAGGAATGCTATAAAATACAGCAGAGTGATCCCAACCAAGGGGCAGAGGTACTGTGATACTTATGTCTCATATTTTCGTGTCATTGGTTAAGGTGGCTCCTGGAAGGGACATCATTCCCAGGCTCACTGTTGCAGGTAAAGTGGGTTCCAGCAGCTCCACAGCAAAGACACAAGCATTAAGCCTGGCAGCCAGGCTGGAGCGCTTCAACAGGAAAAGGCCAAAAGTGCCGAGGGGAAGTGGGCGGAGCATTGACTCAGTCGGTGCTGTCTCCTATGCATCTTGACCTTCTGAGAGATGGGAGTGACTTTTGGAGAACAGTGCTCACTGC
>NW_011888980.1:3173674-3176019 GCF_000151845.1 Pteropus vampyrus
TTCCTTCTCCTTTCCCTAAAGAGTTAGCTTCTAAGGTCTTCATGCAGCTCCTAAACTGGGTTTGTAGACTTTCCAAAAAGGAAATCAGAAAAGTATGCAAAGCTTCTCGGATGAGCCACCACTGTGGAGCTCTTGTTTAAATGAATGTGTTCTCATAGGATTTTATTGATGCCTGTTTATCAGCACAATCTCAAATATGATGTTAACTTAAAAAAAAATCTGCCAATCCACATGTCTTAGCATGGATTCCCCTAAAAGAAGACCTTGAGAGAAGGACAGGGGTACAGGCAGTTTATTTGGGTGTGATCCCAGGAAGCAGGGGGTAAAGAGTAGAAGAATGAGACAAGAAAGGAAGAAAGGCCAATACAAGGATGACTTATCAAGGTTGCTGCTGTGGGTGACACAGTTCAGTTCCATCTAAGATTCCTGAGACGTGTCTAAAGTGCTTCCCAGAATTATGTGCTTGAAGATAGGGGACACTGATCCACAGGCTCCATCTCCCCCAGGTGTCGAGGGTTGTTTCAGCCATGTTAATTCCTCTGCTTTTCTGAGCTGGGCATTTGCCAAATAAACCACTATAGAATAGGTGGGGCCCAGAGCCAAAGTGAAGATGTGTGGAGTGAGCCAGAGAAGGAGCATCAGGTATTGCACACCTGCTTGGAACCTAGCTCCTTGTAAATGTATCATTTCATGTGGCTCCCAAGGGGAGAAGCTCTCTATACTTAAGAATTGAGGCTCAGTGACAAGGAGGGTTTTGCCCATGGTATCTGCCTAAGTAAGGAATGGGAGTGGGGTTTTATCTCAGAAAAGTGTCTTTCCACTACACCCAGATGGGATTTCTACCCCAGTTCCAGCTACCAACTTGAGAACTAAGGAACCAAGTATCTTCCTTTGCAATGACTCCAAAAGGGTTCTCTCTATTAGATGCGTTCTCTCAGAAGCAGAGCCTGAGACATGGTTTAAAGGACTGTAGTTGTTTTTTGTTGTTTTCTGGAGATGTAGGGATGTGCAGCAGGAATGGGGAGGTGACACATGGAAGAAAGAGCACAAAATAAGGAGTGCGTTATTAAGTCAGCTAATATTGAGGGCATATCCTCACCAGAAAGCTCCAGGAATGCTATAAAATACAGCAGAGTGATCCCAACCAAGGGGCAGAGGTACTGTGATACTTATGTCTCATATTTTCGTGTCATTGGTTAAGGTGGCTCCTGGAAGGGACATCATTCCCAGGCTCACTGTTGCAGGTAAAGTGGGTTCCAGCAGCTCCACAGCAAAGACACAAGCATTAAGCCTGGCAGCCAGGCTGGAGCGCTTCAACAGGAAAAGGCCAAAAGTGCCGAGGGGAAGTGGGCGGAGCATTGACTCAGTCGGTGCTGTCTCCTATGCATCTTGACCTTCTGAGAGATGGGAGTGACTTTTGGAGAACAGTGCTCACTGCAATAAAGTTCCTCAGGACTCTTCCCCCAAAGAGAACCTAAGATGTCAGGTGCTAAGTGCTGTTTGTCGATAACCGCTTTGCTTGCCCAGCTATTTGCTTCATTTCTCTTCTCTTCATATTGTTGTTCTTAGTCAGCAAATGTCAAGGTTCTATAACTCGAAGAAATAATATTTTTCATATGTTACCTGTTACATGCAAATACTAACTGCCTCTTAACCCTCAAACACTAAACGAAAATATTTTTAAAATCTAGTATATATTTGCTTCAGTTTGAGATGACATTGGAGAAGATCCAGCTGTAGTTGCCACAAATGACAAATAGACTTTACAACTTTTAGTGCCCATTCTCACACTTAATGCCTTGATTACGTTTCAAGAGTCATAAAGAAAGCTCCAGAGAGGCACATGTGCTTATCACATAGATTCTGAAAGCGTGTGATGCCATCCACGCACTGCAACACCCAGACTCCTCATACCCATGGACTTTGTTCCCAAGAGTAGATTATCAACCTTTGTTTGTGTAGCACATAACCTCACAAATTACCTTATGATTTAATCTGAATCTGAGAACATAAAATGTAATCTTTGTCTTGTAGGTATCAACAGAAGAAAAGAGAAATAACTTTGCAGGATAAGAGACAACTATAAGAAATTTCATAATTCTTCAAAGTATCATTTATTAGAAAATAAAATCGAAGGCAGATTCCGTCATAAACAATATTCTGTTTTGATGAAAATCAACACAAAATTATCTTCGACTGACTTTTAAGTTCAAAATTTACATATCTATGAAGAAACTTGCCATTTTTCTTAATTTATCCTCCACATAAAGGTTTCAAGCTTATTACAAAAGTACCTCTCTATTATACTCTCAGCCATTTTCTTAGTTTTGTTAGCCATTACTGAA
>NW_011888980.1:3178904-3183466 GCF_000151845.1 Pteropus vampyrus
GCTCCTTTGGTTATGGCCCCCTACCATCTTCAATGATCCAGCTTCTAACTTCCTCAGATTTTTCCTCTCTTGCCTCCTCTTTAATTTATAAGCACCATTGTTATTACATTGTTATTACATTGGATAGGAATAATCTCCCTATCTCAAAATTCTTGACTTAATCACATCGGCAAAGTCCTTATTGCCATGTAAGATAACATAGTCACAGGTTCAGGGATTAGAATGTGGATATCTTTGGATATCTTTTATGTGCCTATGATAGGTACATAAAGTAAAATACACACCCCTGATAAAAACACTACTTTATCAAACAGGTTTTGGTACGTTAAATGTATTCTTTACCCTATTACCTTAATTTAATTAGTCCTACTACTTCTTTTCCAATAAAGAAAAGTAAAAATATGCCACCTTTCAAGACTGTTTAATGAGTACTCAACTGGCTTCAAAGTAGTGCCTTGGCTTTCAAGGTTTAGCAGAGATATCTTCACTTTAGTTCACTGTGATAAGTGAACTGAAGGTGACATTTCCTGCCTTGGTGTATAACAACAGAATGAACTATCTAGCTCTACTGGCTAATTCTGTTAATGGAGATAACCAGAATAAGGAGAATACCAGTACTAGAGAACAGGTTGGTTATTATAGCTATTTTACTCTGGCTCATCTAATCCCATTCAGATGTAAAAATCAACTTTCAAAAGTTCAGTGGATGGTGAGATTTACAGAATGATGGTAAGGACCTCTGTAATTTATTCCTCCACAAAAGCAATAAAACACTGGAAAACATTGTCAAAACCAGCATTTTCATAACTCTAGAAGTTAATCAAAGGCCTGCAACAATCTTAAGAATTCTTATTAAAAAAAAAAATCTGCTGAAAATTATTAATAACAGCAGAGTTTGTGTTATTTCTAACTTTACATGCTCTCATTTTCTCCTGCCCAGCTCCACAGTCACCTTGCAAACCTGTAGCCTCACAACCTTTGTAGCAGCCACCAGGAACGAAGGCCAGGTTTGCAGTTCTGTCCCTAGAGAACTGTCACTTGCAGCTCCATGGCAAAACACCATTTTCAGATCTGTGACTTTATTTCACCCAACCTAGCACTCACTCCACCAGAAAGACCCTATCCCCAGTGCATTTATTGAAAATAATCAGAGGCTATTGTTTACCATTGCAGCTACCTGAGGCTGCTATACCAGTTCGGGCAAACAAAACCTAAAACAAAGACCTGGGAAATGAGATATCCACAGGTGGCTTTGAAAAGCTCTGACATATTCCTGAGGATCTAAAAGGCTGTGTACATGTAGAGCTGCACATGTAGGTCTGTGCTCATGACCAGGAAAGGTCTGAGAAAGCCCCAAACTCTCCCCTCTGGATGACCTTGAGGCCTTACATAAGCAGGAAATGAAGGCTAAGGCAGAATTGTAAAAAGTGAAGACAACAAAGATGTTTGCCAACATACACTCAGAGTCCTTCAGCAAAGAATGGAAGACTTTTGGGTTTAAGGCATGCGAGGAAATCTCTAGTCAATTGTTAGCTGACCAATAAGCTAATTAAGCAAAGACTTCAGTGACTACACACAACAAGGAATACCTTTTACAGGATTTGTCAAGGACAACTAGATATTCTATGCAAAAGATTAAAGTTGGACCCCTATCTTACACCATACACAAAATTATATCAAAAAGGGACTATATATTAAACATCTAAATGTAATAGCTAAAACGATAAAACTGTTAAAAGAAAACATCAAAGTAAATCTAACAAACTTGGGTTAGGCACTGGTTTCTTAGGTATGGCACCCAAAACATAAACAACAACGTTAAAAATAGATCAATTCAGCTTAATTAAAATTAAAAGTTTTGAGCTGTAAACGATTGCATCAAGAAATTGAAAAGACAACTCATAGAGTAAGAGAAAATATTTGCAAATCTGAGTACAAGAGACTTGTGTCCAGAATATATAAAGAACTCACAACTCAACAATAGAAAGACAAATAATCCAATTAAAACATAGGCAAAGGATTTGAACGGACATTTCTTCAAAGATGTACAAATGATCTATCTATCATCTTTCTATCTGAAAAGATGCTCAATATCATTAGTCATTAGGGAAATTAAATTAGAACCGTGATGAAATACCAGTTCATACCATTAAGGTGGCTAAAATAAAAAAGACAGATAGTAACAAGTGATGATGAGGATGTTCTATAAGTGAAACTGTCTAAATTGCTGGTAGGAATGGTAAGTGGTGTAGCTCCTTTGGCAACAATTCGACAGTTTCTAAAATCTTTAAGTATAGAGTTATCATTTGACTCAGCATTTCCATTCCACTTGTCACCCAAAAGAAGTTAAAATATATTTCACACAAAAACTCGTATCTGAATATTCATAGCAGCATTATTCATAATAGCCAAAAAGTGGAAACAACCCAAAGGTCCATCAACCGATAAAGGGAAAAACAAAACAGAGTATAGGTATACAGTGGAATATTATTTGATGATAAAAAGGAATGAAGTACTGATACATGCTACATGGATGATCCTTGAAAACATGATAAATGGAAGAAGACAGAAACAAAGGTCACATATTATATCATTCTATTTATGTGAAACATCCAGAATAAGCAAAATCATAGAAACAGAAAGTAGATTAGTGGTTCCTTAGAACTAGAGCAGAAAAGAGTGTTGGGGCAAATGAAGAATGCCTGATAATAAGGTACTGGGTTCCTTTTTGGAGTAATAAAAATGTTCTAAAATGTGATAGTGGTGATAGTTCCACAATTATATGAATATACTAAAAGCCATTGAACTGTATACCTTAAATGGGTAAGTTCATAGTATGTGAAATTTGTCTGAATAAAGTTTATATATATATATATATGAAATAATGAATTTATTGGAAAATGTATATGTTGGAAGAAATACTAGGCATAAGAAGCTTCTCAGCTTGAGTGTCAGCTCAACCAGCAATCTAACCTGAGCCCTTAGAGCAATCACTTTCCCTCTCTTTGCCTCAGTTTTCTCATCTGCAAAATGGGTCCATCCTGCAGGCCACATGGAGTTGCTATAAGGCTCAAATGAGGTAATTATGGTGGAAGCAGTGTTCATATGGGTAGGGCTGAGCACTACATAGTGTGTTTAGGTGTAACTTAGACTGTAAAGTGTCAAGGTTAAAAACATGAACCCTAAGGACAGGTGGCCTGTGTTCAAATTCAGTTCTAGCACAGACTGCACTCTGTGACCAAGAGCAAGTGACTTATCTTTCTGTGTATGGTCACCCATAAAATGGGATCACAGTAGTGCTGCTTTCATGGGGTCGTTATGAGAAAGAGAGTTAATAAAACACACACACAACTTACGAACAACAAAGTTCGGTGGACTATGGGATTGATGTGGACCCTGAGAATACACTGCTCAAACTTTGAATGCTGAAAGAAAGAAGGAGGGAAGGAAGGCTAGAATAAGGTGAAATGGACAGAAGAGACAAATATGACATCCATAAGAAAGAAATGCATGACTTTGGTGACAGGAAGTGTGAAAGAATGAGAAAGAAATTTCTGAACATTCCTCATGAGCCTGCCCCAAGCCTACTGGCATGTTACTGTCTATCATAGTTATCAGTCGTATGAAGTTGGAAAGGGGTGTATGCTGTGCAGAAACACACTGAGGATGCACTCAGAATTTTCCATCTAGTTTCAAAGTCCAGGCGATAAAGCTGAGAAGGTGCACCCTGGAGAGAACTGGACATACAGATCAGACGTGGACGAGGCAGGCCTGGAACTGTCCACAGGGAGCGGGCAGCTCAAATAGCTTGAGTTCATGAGATGCATAGATAGTCAAGTGATGGATGTACCGAACCCTTACTAAATGTAAGCCACAATGAAATAACCAGCCTTGGAGATATGTGGCAGGAGTAAGTTCTATATGTGCATATGTGTATGTACGTGTGTATGTGGTGAGTGTGGTCTGTGTACATGGTGCATGTGGGTGTGTGTGGTGTATTGTGTACATGTGCATGTGTACGTGTGTGCATGTGTCTGGTGAAAGACAAACATTTTTTATCTATGTATTGTAAAATGCATGCATGATCTCACTTTTATTAGGATAGAATGCTATTCATAAAAGGTCACATTATAACTTCAACTGATGCCTTATTTTTGTTTTGAAAGGACTATTTTTTAGAACAGTTTTATATTTACAAAAAAATTGAGAAGATAGTAGAGTTCTCATACAACCTTTCACCCAGTTTCCCCTATATCAATATCTTACATATGTGTGGTACGTTTGTTACAATCAATGAACCAACATGGATAAATTATCCTTAACTAAAATCTATAGTTGATTCTTACTTCCTTAGTTTTTGCCTAATTCTTTTTCTGTTCCAGGATCCCATCCAGGATAGCACATTACATTTACTTGTCGTGTCTCTTTATGCTCCTCTTAGCTGTGACAGTTTCTCAGATTTTCCTTGTTCTTGATGACCTTGACAGTTTGATAACCAGTCTAGTATTTTGATGTTTTACTTTTCAATACGGAAAAAAAAAATTATAACAACTAAGACTTGC
>NW_011888980.1:3183741-3185650 GCF_000151845.1 Pteropus vampyrus
CTGCTTCTTACCTATCCAAGCAGGTCATTCAAAATGCAGGTTGTAACAATATGTCACTTTACAGAGACCTGGGAAAATTGTCCCCTTGTCAGATTCTACAGCGATTGCAGAAAGAAGCTGTCTGGGGGCTGATGCTATGTCCCCAACCCCTTCAGCTCAGCCTCTTAGGGAGCAGTCATAGTTAAGCCAAACGTCTGACCATTTTTTCATCAGCGAGCAGATAATAATTCAAAGGCCCGGGCCAAAGCAACTTTTCTAAAAAGATCTTATGAAATCATTTCTCTTTGCAAATCCATAAAAATCGCCTCGGACTCCTTATCAATAGGGAGGCTTAGAGGGGGAGCAGAAGTCGTTGGATTATGATGTGCTCATTTTAATGAAATTCCTCTCCTGCTGAGATGTTCCCTGCAGATTTTCCATATTTCAGCCTGGGAAAGGTTTGATGCTTTCCTGCCGGTGCCAAGAGTTAATTGAAAACATTTCAGGATAAATTCAGCTCAGGGGCCAATGCTTACAGCCTATCATTATTCTTAGCAATAATAGAGAAGTAATACAATTATTAATAGGCATGTTGTATCCTCTTAAAGTGTCCGTAGGTTTAGGGACCGTGTCTTCGATATTCTTTCTAAAACTCCACACAAAACCCTGAAATAAGAGACTGGGAACTCAGAATAAAAACAAGCTTTGCTGCTAAATTATATAGTTTTGGCTCTTCCTGTTTGTAGTGGATACATGGTAGTAGATGGTTGTTGTTTCTTCCCCAAAGTTCTATTTTCAAGTCTAGCATTGGGTTTTGAGAAATACACACTTACGGATATTAAAAGAAAATGTCTGTAAACATTGGCAAAACAATTTATACAATTATAATTGTGTGAGGTTTTAAGACAGCGCTTGCTGGGGGAACTTACATTTTGGCACCATCTGTCAAAATTGAATTACCCTTAAATTGACGATACAGTCTATTTTACCCTCTATCTGCTATTTGACTGTCTCCCAAACTTTATCAAAAAACATGGAAAACTACTATTTAGTAGTTGTTATTAACAGGAATTCTTATTTTCTTTACTTTTTAATGTGGTTTGGAATGTTAACTCTTTTATTAACATCTTTCCATCTTGTGTGAAAACCTATGATCAAATCTTTTTTGAAACTTAATCTCTCTAAGGCCCTGGAAGAAATGTTAGGATAACTGAGCAAATCAGAAACACATCTGTTTTCCTGGGTGTTGCCTGTTAAAAGGAGCAATTAATACTATTCAACCTACAAATCTTTACTTCCTCTAGCTAAGACTCAAAATAAATGTGAATGAAGGAATGAGTAAGTCATATAGAACATTAGCAGTATCATTTTTCAGAGCAACACTATAGCTTTAAATCTCTAATATAGCATTTATGTCATCCAACGAATGTATCATCTTTTTGTTCTCTAAAAATGCATGAGTTTTACACATATAAATACATTGATGATGTATTTTTTAGTATCACCACATACCCATTTTCTACAAAGAGAAAAAGGAGACTCGTGGCGTAAGGGAGTAAGTGGCAGTTGTTGCCAGGATTCTCATCTGGTTGTGGCTTCTTGTTTGCTTTCGCTTCTAGAGTGTAAGCTCAGTGAGGGCAGAGACAGTTCAATCATTGCTTTTTTTTCTCCAGTGCCTAGAAGGGGGCTAAACATTTACTGGATAAATGAAGGAATTTTCTGGCTCTTCTTTACTCTTGCGTTTACTTGGGGTAACAAACCCAATTAGAAGTAATTTTCTACTTCATTAAACTGTGATGACATAGTTTTTGTGGAGAGGGGTTCTATAATAAGATCATTTTAATTTAAGATGCATAAAAAGTACTTCGAAGAGATTCTCTTAAATGTTAGCTAGAAAGGTTACCTTTTCTGTTGTGAGATTTAAGAACTT
>NW_011888981.1:0-25108 GCF_000151845.1 Pteropus vampyrus
TCATCCATCAGTCAGCTTTTGCCAGGCTATGCCCTGGTAAGAAATGAGCCCTGATTTCCTGGTGGCTCACATAACACCAGAGGTTTATTTCTTGCTCACATGATGTGTCTGCTGTAGTTTGGCTGCAGTTTTTCCCCATGTGTCACCTTCATTCCTCAACGCAGGCTGAAGGAAGACCCATAACTGAGTATTGCTTTCCTCACTGTAGAAAGTAATGTCAGAACCTTGTGATGGCTTTTAAGATTTTGCTCATATATCAGGGTTCCCTAACCCTCCAAGCAGTGATCTTGCACTAGTCTGTAGCCTGTGAGGAACCGAGGCGCACAGCAGGAGGTGAGCGGTGAGCAAGTAAGAGAAGCTTCATCTGTATTTGCAGCCTCTCACTGCCTCAGCTCCACCTCAGATCATCAGGCATTAGATTCTCATAGGAGCATAGGTCTCTGATGCCAAAAAGGTTGGGAACCGCTGGCATATATCACTAAACATCATTTCCCAGAGCAAAGTGCATGGCCCAGCTCAAAGCCAAGAGAGTAGGGAAGTATTATGCTCTCACTGGGAGGCCAGTGCACAATTGAGAACAATAATACAACCTACCTCCAAGTCACTTTTGTATTCTTCAATGAAGTTTTAAAATATTTTTTTCTTTATGAATGTTGCTTGTATTTTAAAACTTTTCTCTGAACATGTATGGTGTTTTGCCGTTAAAATAGGACTCCTTGTATCCCATTAGTTATTAGTGAGGCTATTAAGTTTTAAAATACATTTATATTTAATTGCGGTCAAATACACATAACATAAAATTGATCATCTTCACCATTTTTAAGTGTGCAATTCAATGGCATTAAGCACATTCATTTTGTTGTGCTGCCATCACTATCTATCACAGACCTCTTCATCTTGAAAAATGGAAACTCTAGACCCATTGAACAGCATCTCATTCCCTTCTCTATCCAGCCCCTGGCAACCACCATTCTACTTTCTGTCTCTATGAATCTCACTGCTCTAAGTACCTCATAAGTGAGATCATACAGTATTTGTCTTTTTGTGACTGGCTTATTTATATCAGCATAATGTCTTCAAGATTCATGCATGTTGTAGCACATATGTGAATTTCCTTCCTTTTTAAGGCCGAATAGTATTCTCTTGTGTGGATGGACCACAGTTTGTTTATCCATCCATGAATGAATATTTGGCTTGCTTCTACCTTTTGGCTGTTGTCAATTAATGTTTCTATGAGCATGGTTGTACAGCTATTGATTCATGAATGTTTGGCTTATATATAGGCTCATTAATAGTTTTGGGGTTTTTTGGTTGATTGCTTATTGTCTATTTTTATCTTTTGCGGTTGTTCATCCTATCTTTCTTTTTGACTTATAAATGCCCTTTAAAGTTGATTTTTTTAATTGATAATATATCTTTCAAAATACCTCTATTGTTTTGTCATCCAAGAATAAATATGCAGAGTTATCTGATGGTTCAAGAGTCTAGAATGAAGAAAGAGAACATTTCTTTTTAAGGGGAACCATTGGCATTAAAAAGCAATTTAAGATTTTTGTGGAGCGTGAAAGAAGACAATAAGAGGCTAATTGGCTCCCTTTTAACACTCACTTTTATTAAATATCTTCTGCATCCTATATTGTCACTCTTAGAATATTTTTTTAAATCATTCATCATTGTGCTTTTTGTTTTCTTTGTGATTTTTAATTTGAAACCATTTTATTGAGAAGTAGTTTATATATCATAAAATGCACAGATCTTAAATGTACATTTTTCACTTTTGACCAAAGCATATACCCGTGAAGCCCACAAGCTTGTGACGATGTAGAACATTTTCCTCACCCAAGAAAATTTTCTCAGCTCCCTTTCCAGTCAGTCCCTCCTCCTCACTGCCCAGAGCCAACCAGTGGTCTGGTTTCTATACCATAGATTAGTTTTTCCTGTGAATAGGTCCATACAGTGTATATTCTATTTTTTATTTGATTATTTCACTCAAAGTAATGTCTGTTGGAGAATCTCTAGTTGTTGCTTGTACCAGCAGATTATTTCCTTTTATTGCTGAGTACTATTTCATAGTATGAATACAGGCATACCTCGGAGGTATCATAGGTTCAGTTCCAATCATTACAATAAAGCAAGTCACAAGAATTTTTTTGGTTTCCCAGTGCGTAAAAAGGTTATGTTTACACTACACCATAGCCTATCAAATATGCAATAGCATTATATCTAAAAAAATTGTATTACCTTAATTAAAGAATACTTTATTGCTAACCATCATTGAGCCTTCTGCAAGTTGTAATCTTTTTGCTAGTAGAGGGTCTTACCTCGATGTGGAGGATCTTGCCTCGATGTTGATTGCTGCTGACTGATCAGGATTGTTGAAGATTGGGGTGGCTGTGGCAATTTCTTAAAGTAAGACAGCAGTGAAGTTTGCCACATTGATTGACTCTTCCTTTTATGAATGATTTTTCTGTGCCATGTGATACTGTTTGATAGCATTTTACCTAGAGTAGGACTTCAAAATTAGAATCAACCATCTCAAACCCTTCCATTGCAATCTCAACTAAGTTTATGTAATATTCTAATAATTGGTGAGGCAATAATAGGTTAGATAAAAGAAAAGAAACCAGAAGACAACATTTTCTAAATAAATTGAAATTTGTTAGCCATTGGGAAAACAGTATCATCCACTACCACACATCACAGTAAAGTATTTCTGAATGGATTTCTGATCTAAATTTTAAAAATGCAATAAAGTGAAGTGCAATAAAACGAGGTGTGCCTGTATACCATAATTTGTTTATCCATTCTCCTCATGATTGACATTTGGATTGCTTCCAGTTATGGAATATTATGACTAAATCTTCTATGAACCTTTGCAGGCAAGTCACTTACTGGGAACTATCTTAACTGCTTCACCTGCGCCATGTCATTTATCCCAACAAACTGCGGTTGAAATGATTGTTATCCCCATTTTATAGATAAGATAATTCCTATGTTGATGATAAATTTACACAGGTGATGCAGCTATTTAGTGACAGAGATTTGAACTTGGGCAGTTAGACTCTACAGATCTTGCTAACAAACATATACTGTCATATAATATATTTTGGTGAAATAACGTTTTTGGCTTCAGAAAGCACAGATGTTTATATAACGTGAATAACAAATGTAAATATGTTTTGGTCTCTTTAGCTTTCTTCAACAGAATATGGAAATGAAGTGGACATCTATGCTTTAGGGCTAATTCTTGCAGAGCTTCTTTACATATCCCGCACTCTTTTGGAAACAATTAAGGTAAATAATCTCACAGAAAGAATTAAACGATAAAAATTATTGGCTGTCATCTTCAAACTGCTGCTGCAGACAGTTATTGCTCTCATGTGAGAATGGGCTTGAACGTATTAGTGTTGCCTGCAAATAGGGATTTTTATCTCTTTTTATCTCTTTCGAGTTTGGGCAACCAAAACTTTTTGTTAGGAGATCCAGTCATAATGGCAGAGTAGGCAAATGCTCTGCTCATTTCCCTTGACTACATCAAAATTACAACTAAATTATAGAATAACCACCTTGGGACCACCTGAAGACTAGCTGAACAGAACTTCTATAACTAAAGATATAAAGAAGTCACATTGAGACTAAATATTGAATGTCAACTATAATTGAAAAACAAATAAACAAACAAACAAAAACCACTTTTTGTTAAAAACCAAAAACTTTGGGGTTTTGGAGGGAGGTGTGTGCATTTCATAAAACCATAGCTGTTTCTTTCTATTTGTGTCAGCCAGTAAAATTTTGATTGTCTGCTTGGCATAAGATGCTGTGCTAAGTGCTACAAGGATTTTAAAAATGAATAAGCCTTCTCATTTCTCAAGGAGCTTATATTTTAGGAGAGAAGGCACTGTAAGAGAATGCTGTAAATGTTTTGGGAGAAAGCACGAAGTCTTATGGAAGCTGTTAGGAGGGAGAGCTTTCCAGTTGTAGGAATTTAGGTTTCATGGAAGTATTGAAGCTGGGCTCTGCAGAATTGGTCTAAATTAGAAAGAAGGTACTTCCAGCATGGAGATAGGAATGTGCAGAGTGTGTTTGGGGATATCAGGCAGTGTCTGATGTTTTTATTGGAGTATATTAGTGACAAGGAAGTGGTGGTTGATGGGGTTGAAAAGACATGTTGGGGCTAAATTAAGGCAAGAATGTGAACTTTCTTGTGAAGGCAGTGGGGAGCCAGTAAAGGCATCAGGCATATCCTAGACTGGATGTCCTAGTCTAAAGCTCAGGAAAGGGGACTCACCTGGCATCAGCAGCCTTCTCCTCTGTAAAATAGGGGTAATAAATAATACCTATTGCATAGGGTTCCAAAATGGATGAAGGTAAATAATGCATATGATACTCTTAACACTTCAACATGTCATGATGTTAGAGATGGTTATTAGGTGGGCAGGGTAGGGGAAGAGAGTCCTGCTTGCTTCTTGGCTGGAGAGACTTTCCAAAGATCTGGAAATTTCGTGGATTTGGGGTATCCTCAGCCTTTAGTGCTTCCTAAGTTTGTTTTTCTTCCCAAGTGAATAATTTCCTAATGAATGTACATATGCTTTATTTTCAGATTTTTGAAGATCTAAAGAAAGGCAAGGTCTTAGATGTATTTGATGACAAAGAAGTAAGCATTTGAAAATAATCAGTTTTATTTACTTCAATGTTTTATTTCCTCATATTGACTCTTACTATCATTACAGAAAATTCTTCTACAGAAATTACTTTCAAAAGACCCCAAGAAACGACCTAACACATGTGAAATACTGACTACTTTGGAAGAGTGGAAGAATGTTGCAGAGAAAAAGAAACGAAACACATGTTAGAGCCTTTCTAAAAAAGTATCCTGCTTCTAATGTTTGATTTTCCTGTAACTCTCTAAAATCTGCTAGGGACGATCAATGGTATTTACCTGCTATTTTCATTTTCCCTTTGATTGATTCATTAATTAACATAAAAAAATGAGGATTTCCACCCACCATCTTCATAAAGAGATGAGGTGGGAAAAAGTCAAATGTAAAATGTTTTTGAAGTTAAAAAATGCAAACCATTTTGCAAATGCGGTAAAATATTAAGGGAAAAATAGCTAACAAGCCAGTTGGAGAAAATGGTAATCATAAAAAGATAAATATATACAATCATTTTGGAAAACAATTTGGTATTATCTAGTTAAATTAAATGTATACATACTGTGAAAGCCATCAATTGTATCCCTACGTACATGCCTATAAGAATGTTCATAAACATCCTGTTTATAAAAGTCAAAGGAACAGAAAACAATTATTACATTATTACAAGAAGAACAGATATATACATTGTATTATATTCACACAGGAATATGATATAGCAGTGAAAAAACAAATTACAGCTAAATGCAGTAACACCATATTTCCCTCAGGAACTTAATGTTAAGCAACAAAACAGGTTACAGGAAATATATACAGAATGATTCCATTCACATGAAGTTCAAAATGCTAATGAAAACATTTTGTTTAGAAATCCAAACATGTTGTAAAACAGTAAAGGGTAGGAAAAGTATGAGAAATATTAAATTCTGCTAGTGGTTAACTCTGAGTAGAAACAGGAGTGAGGAATTAGATTTCGAAGGCAGTTAACTTTTTTTTTCCTTAAACTGGATGTTGAGTCCACTAGTGTTTACTCTCCAGTTATTCTTTTTATTTTAAATACATTTTGAATCGATTATAACAAACACCTTAAAGAGATCATAAGGGTGCCAGAAGGCAGTAGTTAAGCGTAAGAAAATATTCAGTCTGGAGGGGCAAGATCACTTTGTAATGAGGTATCTCATGGCACAGGGCTTAGAAGTGACACTCCAGCGACGGATTTAGATGAGTAGAGAGGAGACCAAATGCACAGTTTGGGTAAGGGGCATGACATATTTGATGACATAGAATAATTATTTTTTTATGTGTGATAATGATATTATGGTCAGGCAGGAAAATGTTTTATTCCTAGGCCATGCATACAGAAATATCTAGGGTTGAAGTGGCATATTTGCAACTTTCAGATGTTCAGCAAAAATCAATGTGTATGTGAAGAGAGAAAAAGCAAATGTTGCGAAATGTTAACAATTGATAAATCTAGCTGGAGGGTACAGAAGTATTTCTTATAATATTCTTTGAACTTTTCTGTAGGTTTGAAGTTTTTCTGGGAGGAGAGAAATCTTTTTTAAAAATACAATATTATCTGGATTTAATAGCAGTTGATTTAAGTCATTTAGACAGTTAATGAATAAGGCTGTACTCAAAAGAAGGTAGCCTTATTTTTACTTTCTCTCATTTTAATATTTATACTCTTATGGGGGAGTATTTCAGATCTTGTTCCTTGTCATATGTCAGTTTGGCCAAATAAAATCTTAAAAATTTGAAAAAAATACTTATACTATCATGAAATAAACATGGCATCTTTTGGAAGCTTTTAATTATTTGTGAGTATATATTTTTCTGAGCCTCAAAATGATAATAAATAAAAAGTAACCTCTTAATCAGAGGAGCAGAGGGGCAAGGGCCAGAGACCTTTTGCAAATTAAAATGCACACACACACACAGATTTTGAAAGATATATCTATATATCTATATATCTATATCTATGTCTATGTCTATATATCTATCTACAGATATATTTACCCCCTTTTAAAAAATTTGTTGGAGTTTTTAAAGCAATTTTAGGGCATAATGTCATTTCATTTGTAAATACTTAATGTCATTCAACAAAATAAGATCCCTTTAATTATATGATAATCTAGCTTGTATTCATTGTTCTTATCTCAAAAATATCTGCAGGTTGTTTAAATCAGAATCTAACATTGCATTTAGTTGGTATTTCTCTTTTACTCTATAACTTTTACTTGTTCTTAGTTTCTTTCCTCTTGCCATTTATTTGAGGAAGGAACTAGATCATATGTCCTGTAGAATTTCCGGCATTCAGGATTTGGCTCATGGTATCCCTATGGTGTCTAGTTAGATCTAGAGACTTGATTTGATTGTGGTTTGAAACTTTTTTCCAAGAATACTCCATAGGTGATGCTGTATACTTTATTTTGCATCACTTCAAGAGGAACCTGATGTCTGGTTGTTCCACTTTGAGTGATTTTAAGATGGATCAGTGGGTTGTGGTGATGTCACCTATTACAAAGCTAGAGATCTTTCACCTAATGGTTTTAGCAACCATTGATGTGTTTTCTGGACCCATTATTTCATTAGGGGTTGTGAGATCATGATTTTTGGATTCTATTAAATCTCTTTCATTTGTCATCTGTGATTCTTCTATAAAGAACTTTCTCTAAAGCTGAATGGGAAAAGTGGGATAAATATTTAACTTATTAATTTTTAGAATGATTTAGTGCTCTGGCAACCTCCAAAGGTGACCAATGAGATGTTTTTTAAGCAGTGGTGTGACCCAACCAGTACTTTGAAATTGTGTTTAGAATGGGTTGGAGCACGAAGAGACTATATTTGAAATGTCAGAAGTCCAAAAGGCTAAGAGAGCCTGAATAATGGGAAGGGGCAAAACCAAGAGGAGCTGGCAACTAATTGGATGTGAGGATTTAGGAACAGGTAAGCAACAGAGATTACCTCCAGGTTTGTTCAAAGGTGAGTGGCAGTATATGATGCCATTAAAGGAAATATAGGTCTCCATGAAATTAAACACTCCCCCCGCAAAGGGCCATGCATATTTGAGATTCTATCACATTTTTACCTGTTTTTAATTAGAATTTAAGCCAATAGAGACAACTGTACATCTTTCAACATGGTGAGGTGAGCACATTTGGAAGGTAAAATGTTGGATCTCATTTGGAGATGCTGAGTTTGGGGTGCTGCCAGAATATTCAGGGTGAATATGTGGAGCATACTGTAGGAAATGCAGGATAGGAACTCAGGAGAAGGGATAGATTGGAATCATACACAGAAGTGATGTGTAGCCTGGAAGTAAACCAACATTCCACTTTGAATTCAAGAGATTGCCAAGGGAGATACTATACAGAGGAAAGAGGGCTAAGGAGCAAAGCATGGTAGATATCTCCATTTAGATATCTACTTTTCCAATGTAATATCGATCCAGTCCTTAAGGTCTGTGATTCTATACCTGTGGCTATGGCCTATCCCAATCCTACATTTCCTCAGAATGATCTCAGATGAAGAGACTATAGTTAGCTGTACGGTGGTCCCACTATTGGCTTAAAGTCTAACTAAAAACTGTGTAATAGGTAAAACTGTGAGACAAATAAATTCTCAAATATTTGTGGCTCTTTAGGGGTTAATTTGATTGAGACCCATATTAGTTTCCTATGGCTGATGTAACAAATTCCTATAAACTTCGTGGTTTAAAGCAACATACATTTATTATCTTACAGTTCTGCAGGCCAGAAGTCTGAAATGTGTTTCACTGGGATATAGTCAAGGTGTTGGCAGGGTCGTCCTCCTCCAGAGGCTCCCATTCTGCACACACATTGACTTACTTGAATAAGCCCCAGCCACACTGGTTGGCTCAGTGTTACCTGGATAGGCTTTTGCACTCAATGGCTCTCTGCTATGGTTTCTATCTGAAATTCTCTTCAACTTTTTTTGAATTGTGGCTTTATCAAGGTATAATTAACATACCATATAATTCACCACTTAAAATGTACAGTTCAGTGGTGTTAGGTATATTCAGAGCTTTGCAACCATCACAATCAATTTAAAAACATTTCTGTCACCCCATGAAGCCCATGCCCATTAATATCCCTTCCTTATCTTCCCCCACTTCTAGGCAATCACTAATCTACCTTTCTCTGTAGATTTGCCCATTCTGGATATTTTATTTAAATAGAATCATATATGTGGTCTTTTTCGCTTCATGTAATGTTCTCAAGGTTCATCCAGGTAGTAGCATGGATCAGTACATTCCTTTTTGTTGCCAAATAATTTTCACTTATACGGATATATCACATTTTATTTATTAGTTGATGGACATTTGGGTTGTTCCCACTTTTCTGCTATTATGAAGTGCTACTATGAACATTCATGTACAGATTTTATGTGGATACGTGTTTCCATTTCTCCCATGTATATACCTGAGTGGAAATGTGGGGTCATTTTGTAACTCCTCTCATGACTTTGCCTGTCAGTTATGCTCAGAACCTACATTCCCTGCCACTTCCAGTGTTCCACTGTCTCCTGCTCAGAGTAAAACTTCTCCCTTAGTACACTCATTGGTGCTTCAGTATTGTGCTTACCAGTATGCATTGGAGCTGTTATTTCTACGTGGCTCTTAACCTCATACTGTGAATTTCTAGAAAGCAGGCACTCTCAATTTTGTATACTTCAAGGCAGTGAGTATACTGCCCTCCATTAAAGCAGGAACTCTGTGTTTTTGAACTGGTGGGTAATAAGTGTTAAATTCATATTATTGATCTTACAAAATGTATCTAGCACTAAATAATGTTCACTTTAAAATTTCAACAATTAAACGTTTGGCAAATAACACTTAAAGGTATGTTAAGATTAATTAATATGGTGCACTGAAGTCTTATTTTGAATTTTAGAAGCTCTAGTATTTTGGATATATAATCAGGAAAATAAACATTTTAGAAGTTCTAGATAGGACTTTAATATAGCACAATATAAACAAAAATGAATGACATTTCAAATTTCATATACATGCCCTAAAGCAAATTTAAAAAATTCTTTCAACGTTTTGCTTTCCTGGGTTATCATCATCATTTAATTATGAAGTCCTAAAAGTCCTATGTGAATAAAAATGTTTTTACTCATATTGAAAGCTGTTATTTTTCAATGTTGATGGATAAGGATGGAGGGATGCCTCCCAATCTCCAAGGCAGGCCTAGTTCTAGCCCTTGGCTTGGAAATGCACACCACAACTCTAGTGGAGTGATGGGTTCCATTGAAGTTATTACCATTCTCAACAAAGTTGTTCATAAACATACTCAAAATCTTCTAGGCCACTAGGCAGGTGGTGGGTTGTCCCGAAAGTAGGAGAAAAGGAAGCCAGTTCCTAACTCTTATTTCATGTGAAACAGTCCACATGGCTTTGGGACTGACTGAATGAATGTCAGTATGTTGACTATAATTCTAAGGGAAAGGTATACTCCTTTGTTTTATAATTTTATTATTTTTTTTAAACAAGTAAATATTAAATAGTATTCAACTATATAAACTTCAATATTTTATATATGCATTTATGTTCATAAAAGTAATGATTCATTTTCTGGATGAAGAACTGAGGCCCAGAAGTTACCTAGCTTAGTGATTCTCAAGCTCTGCTTCATCTTAGAATTAGGGTAGTCATGTCAAGGCCACGGTGACCAACTACATCAGAATTTCTGGGGGCCGGCCCCTTGTATTATTTTTTAAAGTTCCCCAAGTTAAACTCAAGAACAAGTGAATTAGGTCATATTAGGTCAGAGGCTAAAAAAAGTTGCACTATTGATTATCTTAACTTGTGCCAGAATAGGTTAGCTTTTGCTATGTTCTTGCATGTGCTGTTTCTAAAACAGGAAGAAGAGGTTGACCTCTTGCTCAGTGTTACTAAAAGGTGAGATGTAAGCTGTGCAGTGACGTCTCAATTCTAAGAATAGCAGTGCTCTATGTTTAATATATAGCACTAGTTCTCATCCACATATGCTTATCACACTCATTCTTAGAACTTTAAATATAGATATCAAGAAACTATCCTAGATTAGCTGAATCAAAATCACTGAGAGAGGTACCTGAGCTTCTGAATTTTAAAAAAGCTTCATGATTTTGATGCCCAACCTTGGATGAAGCTCTAGAGGTGTGCCATGGTATATATGTCCTTAGCTGTACTCAATTAAATTTTAGGAAGCAGATTTCAGCTTAAGACAGAAAAAATAACTTTAAAAATCACTTAGAGCTACCCAGCTAAGGCAGTGAGCTCTGAGAAGTACAGGAACAAGCTCTGTGAACCCTCATTCATTCTCTTTCAACAGAGAGATGTCTTATCTGATGAGTGCTATTGAGAGAAGGAACCTAGCCTGTGTGGCCCAGCCCCTAGTAGATTCTGTCACCTTGAAAGCTAACTGGTCTGAAAATGTGAAATGGGCTGTGTTCTCACCGAGGTCTGCAGTCTCTCCAATCACAGAGCTATGTTAGGGAGTCTGACTAGAGAACAAATCAGCCTTGCTGTCTATTTCAGCTTCATTGATAATAAAGCTGGCTCCCATGTCTTATTTTTCAATTTGTTCTGAAGTGAAGAGAGGAATAAGGGAGTTACCTGCTGGTGTCTCTTAAACTCCATAAGTATCACAACAGAGTCATAAATTGTAATGGCCCGTGTCTATAACTCATGTTCTGAAATAGCATTCCATTATATTTTTGGAGGTCAGTGAACAATTCTAAAGTATGAAGGACTTCGAAAGTAGAAAAAGAACAAAATATATAAGGCCCTCTTTCTTTACTGGCGTCCAAAATCTGGGAATTCTAACTGCTCAACTATCTGTCTTTGAGAATAACAGCATTTTCCAGATTTCTACTTTATTGAGACTACTCTTAGTCGTGATCTGCGGAAGTTGGTCCTGGGCAATGTGAAGACAGGTCTTCTTCATCTGTAATTTATGTGAAGAAAATAAAAGATTAATGTAATTCATATAGTAAACTATTCTAGAAAATTATTTCAACATAACATAGGTTTTATAGGTATCTTTGCTATTTAGTCTGCTAAACAAACTGGAAAAAGACAGTAACAATAAACAAATTCTTCACTCTTAAGTACAAAGTCCTTAAATTCAAGTTAGTAAAGCCAGCATAAGCAAATGTGAGAGAAAGGAAAGCTTTTGGATCCAAAATACATTTGGCATTTTTTAAACCATTTCTTTATTAAAAAATAAAAAAAATGGAGGGAATTTCAACATGCTAATTTTTATGGTTCAGGAACAATATTCTATGTAACTATATAAAAATTAGTCCTAAAAATTTAATATATCTTTCAAGTATCTGTAGCTGAAGAATCTTTAAAAATAAAGCATGAAAAAAACCCATCATTTTTAAGTGACTCAAAATTTTTTCTTCTGAAATGAATGAAAAATTCTTTTCTACACGTTCCATTTCTGAAAAGTTAAAAACACCATTAATGAGGCCTCAATTATATTAATATCCATTATTTCTTTAAGATATTGATCCCACATTACCATTTGGATGGAGTAAGAAATTTCCATTGTCTATGGGAATTTGACTTTTAAAAAAAATCAAAGAGCATTTGTATTCAATACTTTTTAAAAGTTTATTTTCTTACCTTCATAGGCTGTTCCACACCAAATACAATACAGATGTTCTTCTCTTAAATAACTAGTCAATATTTGTAATTTGTCCAGTACCTAGATATAGGACACAAGCATATTAATGGTTCACATTGAACAGAATCTTGGTTTCCTGGTGCTCTGGGGCATGCTGAATTAGCCCAAGGCCATAAGTCTGCTACACTTTCAACCAGTTAGGAGAGGTGTTCAAGGCAGAATACATTAAAACATGACCCAGTTTGCCAGCCACTGTGGTATTTTCACAAGTTTGCCAGACACAACAGAAACCACTTGTTAGCATTCAGAAAGTATATTTTGGCTGGCTTGATCAGGATCAGAATCCTTTAAGACGACTTCTACTTTCAAAGAATCTACCACACCCAGTGCAATGAGGGTGAACACTGCCTCCCTTTGCCATTAAAATTCTCATCAATGGTCTCCCAGTTAAGTGGAACATAGGTTTTTAGCAATGTCTGGAGATACTTCTGGTCATTACAAGTGCAACTGGCTTTTGTAAGGGTGGAGGCCAGAGATGCTGCTAGATATCTTACAATGCACAGAATAGCACCCTACAACAAACAATTATTCAGCTCATGAATTAATGGTGCTAAGGCCGAGACACTGTGCTCAAGAAATTGGTGCCAAAACATACACTTAAATCTTCACTCTTATATTCATCTTCATCTTGTTCTTTTTCTTCCTCTTCCTCTTCTTCAGTCTCTTCTTCAAGCCTCAACCAGTACCAGGCCTCCCTGGGAACCTGAATATTCTGAAAATGTAGAATTATTCCCAATTAAACATAGCTGAATATAAGACTATTACAAGTATGTTCATGTCAACATAAATTCATTCTTTCAATGAAACATTTATTGAGTGCTGCTTCAAGAGTAAAGCCCTGTACTATGAACTCTGGGGATGCAAAACCCGATTAGAATATTGACTTCAAAATGCTGACAGTCTAGCAGGGAAAATAAGCTATGGGTATAAAATACATATAAGCTAGAAAATCTTAAGTGTTATGACATACATTCAAAATAAACTGCTATGGAAATATAGAAAAATGAGAGCACTTCTAGCAACCTACATATGAGGGAAATTTAACAAACGTTGAGATTTTAAATGAAGTAATTTTATTTTGAACCATCAAAATAAAAAAATAAAGCAAGATAAAGTAAAAATAAAAGCAAACAGAATTTTACTTTTTTTATTACTTATTGTTATTTATGCCTACAGCACCTGGTCTTCCTAGGTGATCTCCCATCCAAGTACTAACCAAGCCCAACCCTGCTTAGCTTCCAAGATCAGACATCGGGCTTGTTCAGGGTGGCATGGCTATAGACCATGGACTGTGGCTCCACCAGAGTGTGAACCCAGGACCTTCTGCGTGTAAAGCAGACGTGCTAACCACTACATATGGAACCACGTCCAAGAGAGAATTTTAAAAGTCATTGAAATTTAAAGTAGTATTCTGCCGTGATCTTACTAGTTAGGGACACATGAGGTACTGAATACAGACTGAAAATAGGCTATTCTAGTTAGTCAAATATTCTGTTGAATAGAATTTCCACATATAGTGACTCTGACTAATCAATATTCAAATAAGCAGAGAACAATTATGTAAAATGTAAAAATGTATTCAATCCTCATTGGATAATTCAGACTACTCAGGTTCCTGTAGTGAACAAGTCATTATTTTGAGCATCAATGATCACAGATCAGTAGTACATGTTAAATGAAAGATTTAATGGGCAGAAGACTAGGTATACCAAACTTGGAGTGTTTTGTCTTGTTTTGGTTTTTAAAATATAAATACATGACAAATCACATTGGGCGCCAGAACACTTTATTACTAAACTGACAGCAGGGAAAAGGCTTGCCTTCTGAGTATCCAATTGTTGACAGGCTCGCTGGCTTCTTCTAAGATCTCCTTCTAGCTTCATTTCATCTTGCTTATTTTTAAGTCGCATTCTAATTGCAAGAAAAAATAGCACATTAAAGGTCTGTACTCTCTTTATCCACTTTTTATGCCCAAGGACCAGAAAACATAGCACGATAAAGAAAAGATGAAACCAAAAGGAGCTCAAATACAAAGTTTTACCGAAACTGTTCTGCAGCTTTTTCTTCAGTTTGCTTTTTCACATGAATCTTTCTTCTGTAGCTTTCTAATTTTTCCTCTGCTTTCCGTTTTAACAATGCCTCATGACCAATGCCACTTTTCCCTGTTCAAACAGAAAACTCCGATGAGAAACTTACTGACTTTATACTTCAAAACATGACAATTTAAATATTTACAGATTAAATGCAATTCTAATTTAAATATAATTATTCAAAATCATTTGACATGACAAGAGAAAACACTAGAGATTTTTTTAAACCCAAACACACAATTTGAGATCATTAGTCTGTGCTAATAAGATAGTAATACTATACAAATTTTTTTTTAAATTGGGAAAACAATACCAACTGTCAGTTTTTCATTTAATATGATGAACAAAAAAATATATTTTTTCTCTTCAATTCATTCAAAGGATTAAGAAAAACATTCAATAGATAAATCTGTCTCAGAATACTTCTAGGACATTGCAATCGACAAAAATACCTTTTTATTTTTAATGTTAATAACAATTTCCTCCCATATTTTTATGATTTAAATTTTATACTCACTAAACTTTTATTTTTACTTTAAAAAGTTTAGAAGCTTAACTAAGAAACATTTTACTGAGGGCTTCTTATGATAAGAAATGTAACAATGCCACATAAAAAATGTACTTATTAAGCAAATATATGTGCTAGATCTAAGCATGTTATTATTACTGGTAAATATCCCCCAAAATAATTACATACCTGTTTTGACATTGAGAGGAATTGGTTCAACAATACCATCTCCTAAAAAAAGAGAACAAAACACAAAATACATTAGAAATCCTTCTTCAAACTACAGGTAAGCATATTATGCAACTTTACAATGTTCTATACATATCCCTTCCCGTTCCAATGATATTCAAACTGAAATCTAAACATTAATACACTACAATCAACTATCTCCATTTGAATACCTAGTCCCCAATAAAGCTGACCCACATCTCCTATGTCACCTGAAGGCAGGGTTTTAAGAAGTTAAAAACATATGTCCAAGAGGGTGACAGCCTTGGTAGGTGAAGATCAGAGCAATTACAATAAAGGGGGAAAGAAAAACAGCTTACAGAAGATACTAGAAATATATAGCCTCTATATCTTAACAGTCTCACTTCCTAAAACGAGAGGTTGAGAATTGAGCTTCTCCAACTGGCTGGTCAGTCAGGTGGCTGCCACAGATACATGACAAACAAGACAGAGTCCTAACATCATCTTTAATGTTGCTTCATTGCCCTTTGGCCACTGTACTTCTCAACTCTTCTCTTGTCACCATTCTTAGCTGTTGCCTCCATTGTTAAGCTTTGTCCATATCAACTGTTAGTTCCTTCATGGCTGACCTGGGCTGATAAGCAGCTCTTGATGGCAACAAGATGGCCTGAAGTGGATATGGGAAGATGAAAGTTCTCTGTAACGCTTGTTAGCACATGAGAGACTAAGAAGCTTAAGTTGTTTTAATTTCTGTGCAGATGGACAAAGATTAAAGAGTTATCTCTGGAATTTATTGAAAAAATCACCATTTGGTGGTCAGAAACACCCATTACTTCCAGATGTGACTTACCACTCTTGCCAAGGGCCTGGCCACTTTTATATCCCATTTTTTGGAGCAAAGCAAACCCTTTGTTTTCACAGCCTAGTGCATTCTTCAACCCAATGTCACGTCTTTCTTGTTCTTCTTCTTTTAAACTCTTCTGCCTATTTTTCAAATTAGCTTCCTGCTGCTTTTCTTCTTTTCGACGAGCTTCTCGAATTTGCCTCAGCATTGGCAATCCCGGTCTGATATCTTCTCTGAATATGAGAAAAGGTTATTTTAGATGAGTACACGAAGTTTTCTTATGACTTTGATACTCACTTGACACTACTTAAATTTTCAGTTACTTTTCTGATCACCTTTGTTATCACCAATATTAAAACATTATCAGTGACTTCTGAGAAGGGCTGTTTAAGTAAAAATGATGAAGGCTGTTACCAGATTGTAAGAAACTAAAGAAAGTACAGTTGAAGAAATGAGACATAGTAATATTTTTAGGCGGTTGGCAATAACAAAGAGCAAAGCTGAATAGTAGCTAGGAGAAACCATAGGATGAAATAAAGAAAAACTAAAGTTCCTTGGAAGAGGGGAATAAAAAGAATCAAGGGCAGAAGTAAAATGCTTAGCATTAAAAAGGAAGCGGCTCCTAGTGCCTTGTATGAACATGTAGACAGGGTCTCCACAAAGCTATAAGACTAACTTTCAAACCTCACGTTTAAAATCAATGTCACCGCTTGAGTCTACATTAATGTCTCATATGTATGTGGATGTGAGGCATACACATTTACTTACTGGACGTTAATGAAGGAATCAGACATATAGTCCTCTTCTTCTGCCATGTTCAATTTCTTAGGACAAAGTATCTACAAATCAAATAGGATAAAGTAACAATTACTATTTTTTTTAGTTTAACCAAAATGGAAATAAACTTTTCTGTATCCCCAGCCATGACCTTTCTCCAGAGCTCTACTCCACATTTCTGTGCCCTTTTGATATTTTTGGGTGGAGCTCTCAAACTCAATAACTCAAACAATGCATTCTCTTCTACCCCAAACCTCCTTCATCCCCTATACTTTCAAATTAATGTCACTACTCTACCCATTCCTGACTTGTCATAAACCTCTGTCATTTCTTCTTATACAATATCCCTCATAGGCATTTTTGCCTATAGTTGTGACCACTGCTTTATTCAGGGATTTCTTTCTCATTGGAACTATTATAACTACTTCCTAATTGGTCTCATTGCCTTCGGCTTCTCCTCTTCCAGTCCATCTTCTACACCCTCTCCAGAGTGGTTTTTTAAGCCAGGTCATGTTACTTGCCTGTTTCAAATCCTTCATTAAACTTTACCCTGCAGGCAGTGGAGAACCAGTCACTTTAACACTGTAGCAGAAGTCCTTCATAATCTGGTCGACTCTCCTTTAGGATTCATTATTCAAGCTGCAGGGGCTTCTCATTGCCCTCTGAACATAACGCGGACATTTCTTTCCTCCTAGGCCTGGGCTGCCCTCCTTCACAAAAGTTGTCCTGACTGCTCCAGGCCTCCCTCTGCAGAACTTTATATTCAAGCTCTCATTTGGAGCTTGTTAAATCCTCATTTATATGGAAACATTCTTGAGGTGAGCTTCCATCCACAATAGCTAAAGTCATTTAATTATTGCTCCATAAAGGGATAACAGGATTATTGAGTAAAGTGCATTTCAAAATTTATTGTGTATATGAATTGCCCCAGGATGTTCTTAAAATTCAGAGTTCGATTCTGAGCTGGAGCCTGAGGTTAGGCATTTCCAATAGGCTCCCAGGTGATGTTAATGCTTTTCTTTGGGAACCCGGCTCTCTGCCCGCCATGTGGTTCTAGTAGAGGTTGGCAATCTCAGTATTCTATCCTCCCTTGGGCATAAGATGGCCAATTATAGTGCCTTATGTCCCTGCAACAGGGGAGGGGATGACCTAATCAGGGCAAAGAAGCATCTTTCCTTACATGATATGGATATATGAATTGTGGGGAAAGAAACTCTCTTCATTGGGGTTTCTGAACTGAGTAGATGAAGCTAGGCTGTAGATGGCCACCTTGGCCATATGAAGAGATCGTGTTCTATAGGATGAAGCCAGAGAAAATGGACAAAGCAATAAGTCTCCAACCTTAGTTCCCAAGACCCTGATTCCTGTAGCTCTTTCTTTGATGTTGTGACCTGGCATTCTTCCCAGCTACATGGGCTAATAAATTTTCTCATTTCTTAAGCTTGTTTGAGTAGGGATTCTGTGAACTGCAACCAAGAAGTATTATTGTACTAGTTTTTAATATTTTTAATATATATCTTCCCAACTAGGCTGTAAACCACAAAGTTTTCTATATCTCTGCTGCCTACCACTGTGTCCCAAGCATCATAAACTCTTAATGTTTAGCAATGATGAGAAAAAAGGTCTTTAATAATATTTGTAATTTTGTAATAATAGAATATGTTTTTTCCTGTGTCTTATTTTTTTTAAAAAACCTTGATGTAAAGATATCATCAATATGGAGAACCACATAAAATAAATGCACAGATTTATGAATTATTATCAGGCAAACACTCTTGTAACCATGTGGTAGCCTCCAAGATGGTCGCCAATGATTCTTGCCTCTCGATTTTCAACGTCCTCGTGTAGCGTCCCTGCACAATGGGACATTGTGAAAATGATGGAAGATGACTCCTCCGTCATAAAAGACACTGTAGCTCTTAAGTTATATCACTCTAATGCTGAAGTTAGTTAGATTATTCATTCTGAAGGAAGTTGGCTATCATGTAGTAAGGACACTTAAGCAGTTTTATAGAGAAGTCCACATGGGAGGAACTGAGACCTCCTGTAGACAACCAGCACAAATTTGGGAGCTACGTGAGTGAGCCACCTTGGAAATGGATCCTCTAGCACCAGTCAAAATTTCAAATGACTCAGCCTGGGCTGGCATCTTCACAACTTCTTAAGAAACTCTGAGCTAAGCTAAACCAGTAACAAATTCCTGGCCCACAGAAACTGTGAGATAATAAATGATTATAGTTATTTGAGTTGCTAAATTTGGTGATAATTTTGTTGTACAGCAAAAGATAATACAAATGATCACCCTATCAGAAGACAGAACCTTGTCAGCCACCCCAGGAGCCTTCTTTATCCCCTACCCAATCACACTGTTTCCAACTACCTCCTTTTCTTTATAGTTTCATAAACCATGTGTGCATCCTTAAACATTAGTTTAGTTTTGCTTATTTTTCTTTTTATTATCATATAATAAATTAGAAATGTGGAAGATTATATACAGCATTTGTGGTAATTCACCCACTGTCTCTAAACCTCAGATTCATTTGTAGCAATAATATTTTTACACGTAATGGTTTAGCACTTACCCAGTATACCACACATTTTTATCCCATTTATTCATCATTAACCATTTTACAGGTAATAACACAGTCCTGCTTTCTAGTTGGAGAAATTAAGGGTCAGTATAGCTAAATGACCTGCTCAACACCACAACGGATGCAGGTTTTAGGACTCTGGCTACTGGAAATAAGATTATTTTTAAGGAAACCATTGAGCTCCAAAGTGCTAGGCAGATCTGAATGGGAATTACAGATTCTTTTTAAAACTCTCGTTTTATGGGTAAAATAATACTTCAGCATCATCCATTCTCATAAAGCATAAGGATAAACTTCACAAAGCAATAATCCTGGCAGAGATGAAGGTGACTTGGACTACAGGTACCGCAGTGGAAGTGGTGAGAAGTGGTCGCATTCTGGGCATATTTTGAAGGTAGAGCTAACAAGAATCGCTAATGTGCTGGAGGTGATGTCAAGGATTACGCAAAGGCTTTGGTCTGAATACCTGGAAGAATGGAGTTAACAGTTTTTGAGAGGGGTAAGACTGTAGTAGCAGGTTTTGTTTTGTTTTTGGTAGAGAGAGGGAGGGGAGGTAGCAAAAAGAATGTTGCTTCAGACATGTTGAGAGTCTCACTACACATCACAGTGGAGAGAGGGGCAAAGTAGTTAGACAGCAGAAAGGTGACAAGAAATGCCTAATTTCAAACACTCCCTTCAGGGACCGCTGATCCCTCTCGCTTCCCTCCCGACTGCAAGCGTCCCACAGACGCGACCACTCACAGGTGGGAATGTGGGTGATGGTGTCATGGGGTAGTCACAACCAACACGCAAATCACCGCCCTTTATCAGTCTAGTCAGCACCTCCAGCCCCTTACCTGGCAGCTCTATTCGCCCCGGGCCAGCACGCGAGATTGCGCTATGCGTACACGCTCACCAAACAGCGCAGGACTTCTGGGGCTCTGCTCCACCTGAGTTCCGGTGTGCAGAAGCTATTGGAAACCTGCGGCAGGCAGGGCTCGGAGGACGTGGTTAGTGCGCTTGCGCATGACCACCTTCCGCGCACGCGCTCTCCTCTCGTTTCCTGCCGGCAAGAGTGCAGGAGGTGGGGCATCCGGGTCCCTGGGCGGCTGCTTCTGGCCCCGGAGCTCACTAGATCGGTCCCTGCCAGACCAGGAGGTGAGGCCACCCCATCTGCCGCCGAAGCATGCACGTTGACGCGCGTACACGCCCCTGGCCCCCTGTTCGTCTTCAGAGGGCCGAGGAGGAAATTCGAGTTCGTAATGAACATTTTCCCTTTTCAAGCGCCGGACTCGGTTCCAAGCCCGCACCTCCTGCCTCCTGGCGTTGACAGCCCGAGTAACCCTAGGCCTGCGACGGCCTCTTATATTTCCCCCAGGCCTGGAGCTCCGCTGTGGTCCTTGGAGTACCCCTGTTAACCCAGACCCGCAGCGAGCGCAGCCTTTGCGTGTTGCAATTTCGGACCGCCCGGGGTTGTCACTGAAGCTTCGGCCGCCGGGAGCTGTCCACCCCCACCCCTTCCTTATAGGAAGACACTTGGAGACTACCAGTGTGGGATCGTTTAACTGGGGCGTTTTGATGTATTTCTGGGCCAGGGGAGGGGTAAGGGTGCTGTGCACCGAGCAGTGGACTAGAAAAAAGAAGGCTGAGTGCTCAGTCAGGCTCAGCTGATGTTTGATCTTGGTGCTTTCAGTTTTCCAGTTTATGAAAAGGATTAATGACATGTTTTGCTACATGTATTTGTTCTGGAACAGGGCCTTATTTGCAATATTTATTAAAAAATATTTTTACTCTATTCTTTCTTTTTTTGTTGTTACCCTTGTCTTTTAAAAATCAGTTCTTAGATTTTGCCTCCAAGAAGTTATATCAGTTTCCTCCTAATGAAATGAGAAGTCTGACTTTTCATTTCTTAGTGGTTATATTATTAAGCTTGACTTGCAACATTAAAAAAATTTTACGAGTATTTTTTAATTTGTTACTTTAAGGTGTGAATTTAAAACTTCAGTAATGGAGTTAGCCCACAGTTTATTGCTAAATGAAGAAGCTTTGGCTCAAATCACTGAAGCAAAGAGACCAGTATTTATCTTTGAATGGTTGCGATTTCTTGATAAAGTCTTGGTTGCTGCCAACAAGGTATGGTGTTTTTTTTTTTCTTTTTCCCCCAGTTGTGTTAACATACTGGAGAATATTATGTGTTCATGATCTGTGAGAAAACACATGTTTTGGAAAGGTCATGGGTCACTTATGGAACTTGAGACTATTATACTGTAATAGGAGTTTCTTGTCTGTCCTTTCTCTATTCTGTGGCAAAACTCAAACTTCCTCTAAATCCACCGTGTTGCCTACTTCAAGTCTCTACTTGGATAGCTAATTGTGACTGGAGAAAAACATGATTATGCGACCTTAAATTCATTATCTGCAACTTCAGGTGGTCCCTCAGTGCTGCCTAGCAATCCCAATATCTTCATTTATCTTTCAAAGGCGTAAATAATAGATTTTTCTTACTTTCTGTTTTCTTCTTCCTACATAGTCTATTTCATCCAAGTCGCTTTTCATTTTCTGTGTGTTTTCTTTTCTCTCTTTAAAATTAGATACTTTCCTCAAACATCTGCCAATCTTTGGCTGTCCGCTCAAATTTAAGTTAGCTGTGAAAAGTTTTTTGGGCAGGGTGGTTAACTGAGCTTCACCATAGGCTAGTCTGGTTTTATGAGGAACCTCTGATGTTAATATCTTAAGTTTCTCTTGGCTAGTCATTCCCCAGAAGAGACTTTTCTACTAGGGCAGAGGTCCCCAACCCCTGGGCTGCGGACCTGTACTGGGCGGTGGCCTGTTAGGAATTGGGTTGCACAGCAGGAGATGAGCAGCAGGGTGATGAGCAAAGGATGCTTCATCTGTATTTGCAGCTGCTCCCCAGTGCTAGCATCACCTTCTCAACTCTACCTCAGATCATCAGGCATTGGAGTTTCACAGGAGCACCGGCTCTGGTGCCAAAAAGGTTGGGGACCACTGTCCTAGGGTATATGGCTAGCTGCTTAGGTTCTAAGAAGTGAAGGAGGATGCTGGGACTTCAACGTTCAGTATGCAAACTTTCATTTAATTCCCTTGTTTTCAGTGCAGTTTTCATAGCCCACAACTGTGCCTGAGCTCCTTAAGTCCAGAATGGTGGAGAGAGGTGCGGGAGTCTTATAGCTTCTTAGGTTCTCAACCATTTCTTCTAGGCACAACTTTACTCCTCCATAAACACCTAGAGCCTGAAAACAACAATAAAACAAGTATCAACTTTTAGAGGGTTCTTTAATTTAGGTCTCTTCTCAGCTTTCCCTGTTGGGGATACCTGGCTTCCATATTTTGCATTGATTCTTTTCTGATTTTCTTTATACTTGTGGATTTGTGCTTTTGTTGCTGTTGCCCTTTAGTATAGTTTTAGTAGGGTTTCTTTAACTAGACGTTTCTATTTTCTCTTAACCCCCTCCAATTAAGTATGTGTCACCATCACTCTACTGAAACAGCACTTGTCTATCAGTGATCTCAAATTGCCCAAATCGATGGTCAGTAATCTGCCCCAATTGACTTGACATAGTTGATTTTCTACCTTGAAACACTTAAAATATTTTTTGTTGTGAAATTGAAAAGTACAAAAGAGTACATAAAGTTATCTAAGTCATGAAGCATAATATTAACATCTGTACACCTTCCACCCCAATTAAAAAATTGATTGTTTTCATTACTGTCGATGCATACTTAGTGTTAAGGTTCTCCTATTTGTGATTCCCAAAACATAACTTCTTTTAGTTCTCTTTCTTCTTCACTAATTACTCCTTATTTGTCATTGTTGTTGTTGGCTCTTTTTCAGTTCTGTGCACTTTAAAAAAAATCTATTGATACTTATTCCTTCAGGGATATTATCTAA
Organism: Pteropus vampyrus; assembly: GCF_000151845.1. Classification (NCBI taxonomy): domain Eukaryota; kingdom Metazoa; phylum Chordata; class Mammalia; order Chiroptera; family Pteropodidae; genus Pteropus; species Pteropus vampyrus. The sequence continues at coordinate 23,247 of NW_011888981.1, forward strand.
TTGCATGAATTTTACCACCATCTTTGCAAGAATGACTCCCAGATATCCAACAAGCTGATCTACCGCTTTCTCTTGGATATCTAGAACCAAATTCTTGATTTCCTCCTCATAAACCTGTCCTTTCCCCAATTCTCTTCATCTCAGGAAATGACCATTTCACCCTTCTAGTTGCTCTGTTAATAAACCTTAGAGGCATTTTTGACTTCTCTTTTTTACTGAAACTTCACATCATATTCATCAGCAAATCCTATTGGTTCTATCCACTAAATATATTCAGAATTAAATTACTTTTCATCATCTCTGTTATTAACAATCTTATCTTTCTTCTGGATTATTGTGAAAGCTTCTTAAGTACTCACCGTGCTTCCAACACGTACCTTGTAGAGTATTCTTAGCTCAGTAGTCAGAATGAGCATCTTAAAACATTTAGATCACTTATCACCTCTACATCAACTTCTCACTCAGAATAAAACACAAAGTTCTTATAATGATGTATAAGACACTACACAGTCTGGTCCCTTCTATGCTTCTTATTTTATCTTTTACTTTCTGTCTCTTACTCTGTTCCAGCCAAACTAACCTTCTTGCAGTCCTCCAACTTATTAAGCATGCTGCCACATCCAGGTCTCTGCCTGGAACATTCCTCTCCCAGGTATTTGCAAACCTCATGCCTTCACTTCTTTTCAGAGAGGCCTTTCTTTACTGACCTGTGTAAAATAGTAAGAACTCAAACTATTTATTTGTTTCTTTGATAAACTCTGTATCTCCCCTCTAAAGTGTAAACTCTGTGAAGGCAGAGACTTTGTCTGTTGTGTTCACTGTTACCTGGAATAGTGTATGGCATATAAGTGCACAATAAGTATTTCTTGAATGAATGAATGAATTTTTGGTATTGATCATGGGTAGATCTGAATATTTTTTCTGTTGTCTAGGGCTCTTCAGAGTTTCTTATGATTTCCTTCACTGACCTATGAATTTTTGGATTGCTGACTTTGCTTTTAAAGGGAGCCTTTCTGGGTTCTAAGACATCAGTTGTCCATACTCCCAATATTTTACATCTTTGGACTATTGGTTTATTTCTTAGTAAGTTGGTATGGAAACTTTGGGTCTAGAGTAGTCACTTTTATTGGTAGCTAACTCTTTGACATTGGAGGAGAATGAAAGAATATTTAATCTAGTAAAGAATGGTTCATTTCTTACTGAACTCATCTTGAAAATGCTTGTTTATAGTTTTATGCCTAATGTAATATAGATTTTAATTATTAGGGTACCTTAACTGTTAAGTATTTTTTTATTTTGACTAAAGGCAACAAAAATACATATTAAAAAAACTGTTCCTGTTCTTTATTTTTTTTATAACAGACTGACGTAAAGGAAAAGCAGAAAAAACTTGTTGAACAATTAACTGGATTAATAAGTAGTTCACCTGGACCACCTACACGAAAATTGTTAGCTAAAAATCTTGCAGCCCTTTATAGCATTGGGGACACTTTCACTGTTTTTCAAACACTTGAAAAATGTAATGATATTATCAGAAATAAAGATGACACTGCAGCCTACTTACCAACAAAATTGTAAGTACTTGCTTTCAGATGCCCCTTGAAAGTTGTTTTTAAAGAGTAACTTAAAAATAAGGGGCTGCTGATTATAAAGATCTTTAGTTAGATGGAACCTGAGGCATGCCGCTGACGAAAAATGCTCTAAGTAGGTCTGGGGAAGGGGTTCTAATTCAGCATTTGCTCCATTGCCACTGGGACTTTGAACTAACTACAGAGAATTGGTATGTTGTCAGCAATATGCACAGCGATCTTTTGGTAAATTTGGAAAGAGGTAATATTCTTGGCTGAGATTGCGAAAAGTAA
>NW_011888981.1:26438-55442 GCF_000151845.1 Pteropus vampyrus
CTGGAGAGTACTGAAAAAGGCATTGGATTTAGAGTTAAAGAGGTGAAGGTCGATTCCCTGATTCTCCTATTTATTACACATATGAGAGTGAGCTAATTTATGTAAATTTAGCTGAATTCTAAATTCCCTCAGCCTTAGAGAAGTTGCTCAGGACTCATATCTATTAGATGTCAGGTTCTAAGATTTAGGCACATTTGCTAGACTCCAAAGCATATGCTCTTCACCTCTATGCCCTACTCTGGCTTCTAAGCTCAACTCACAGCTATTCACTTATTTACATGGGTGGTTTCCTCTCTCCTGAGGAGATGGGCTGCTGTTACATTTCTTCTTCTGTGTAGCCATATGTTCCATTAAAGCCATTTAGATTAAATTTTACAAGTAATTGTTTACTATAATTTGTATATTAAGAGGCAGAAGCTGTGAGCAATACAAGAATATATAACATAGATCTTCTGTTTCTGGAGCTTACATTTCCATTGGCAGGATAAGATATAGCCATATAAAATGGTCAAGTCACAACATAGAAAACTATAATTTTGTCAAAATGAGTGGTCGACATTGTTATATATAATGAGAGAAAAGAGGAGTCTTTGTGGATTGACATAATTTGAGAAGTCTTCATAAAGGAGAAACTTGGGTTTCTTTCCAGAGGATGGGTATGATTTCTTATGTAAATATATATTCTTTTGTTTTCCTAACAAGAATAGAATTTGATTAACTATGGTATTTGTTGTAATTATAAAGAATAAACAAGATGTTTTTGAAAGTTTAAAATTAAGGATTTATAGCCAAAAGTGTCCTGTACAAATACAAATTTATTTCTGAAAATGAGAAAGTATGATAAAATTGTATTATGAACCTGAACAATGACTAATGAAAGTGTCACTTCTTACAGGGCTGCAGTGACTTGTGTTGGAGCATTTTATGAAAAAATGGGGAGAATGCTAGGCAGTGCATTTCCAGAAACAGTAAATAATCTTTTGAAATCTCTGAAAAGTGCAGAGGTAAGTTTTACAATAAATATTAAAATGTTTTGCTTGTGGCAGGAGTTAAATGTCAGTTAAAAATATATGTTTGCCTTTTTCTGTCACTGGAGTATTCACACTGCTTAGTAAGGAGGTAATTTAAAATTATTACTTGCCCTTCTTTTGATGTACATTACCTCATATTTCAGGGAAAAGGGAAAGAATGCTTTCCTTGACAAAGAATAGGTTTACCTATCATTTTTTATTTAGCCCTATAGATTTTTTTGCATCACCATTTTATTTTTTGTGCCATAGCTAATATATTAGTTTCCTAGGGCTGCTGTAATAAATTACCACAGATTGAATGTCTTAAAACAACAGAAATTTATTGTCTCACAATTCTGGAAGCTAGAAGCCTGAAATTGAGATATCAGCAGGGTCATGCTTCCTCTGAAGCCTCTTAGGAAGAATCCTTCCTTGCTATACTAGCTTCTAGTGGTTGCTGGCAATACTTGGCATTCCTTGACTTACCTTGCTTTGTAGATGCATCTCTCCATTCTTTGCCCTCTTTCACACGGTGTTCTCTATATGCACCTGTGTTCTGACTAAATTCTTCTAAGGGTACCAGTCATTGGATTAAAGCCCACTCTTTTCCAGTATGACCTCATCTTTACTTGATTTTATTAGCAAAGACCTTATTTCCAAATGAAGTCATGTTCACAGATAACAGGACTTAGGACCTAAACTAATCTCTTGAGGTTCGGGGGACACACTATTCAATCCACAAAAACTCTTATCAAGTAAAAATAGTTCTGTTTTGTCATGTCGCTTTGTTATTACTTCTGAAAATTTCTTGTAAACTTGAAGTTAACTGAAAATAGACTAAGCCCTGGCCTCTGATGGTCTAATTCCTTTGTCTAGGAAAGCTAAAGGTTTCTGGGATGACAACACCTCTTCTGGGAACTATTTGCCTATTCTTGTGATAAAAATGAATTGAAGACATATTGTTAGGCATTAGGCATATAAAGATGAATAAGACCTCAAAAAGCTTACATTCTAGTGAAAGAGATTGATTTTTGAATAAGTATACTATTAGAAATATGAATCAAGTACTATAAGAGTATGAAAACAAGAGTTTGAATTTGTCACAAGTAGATGAGAGTTTGGCATATGTGACAAGGTTTTTAAATGTGTTAGATGTTTTCTTTCTCTTTTAGATGGTTTATATTACTGCTTAGCTACTTTTTACTTAACCTTTCACATTCTGAAAGTTTAGATTCTTGAGATATGATACCAAAACTTTTGATTTTGTCTTTATTATGCTGCACTTTAACAAGTCATGGAAACACTGGAACGTGTTTACTTGCTATAATTTAATTTCTCAGGAAGTGTTAACTTGCTATAACTTAATTTCTCAGGAAGATACTATTTAATTGAGGTTAGTAATTATTTTCACCTTTCAGAAACTTTCTAGAAAAATTAATTTTATTTTTTTAAACTTACTGTTTACAATTTAGAGATAAGACCATGAGGCACAGAAAACTTTTGTGTTTTGATATGTTCTTGTTTAAATGTGGAGTTTGCTTACAACATCCTTTTTGTTTTGCTTTATTTTCATATCTAGTCTCAAGGGAGAAGTGAAATCTTAATGAGTCTACAGAAAGTTCTAAATGGACTGGGTGGTGCAGCAGCTTCCTCTCATCGTGATATTTACAAGAATGCCAGGTCCCTCTTGACTGACAGGTCGATGGCTGTTCGATGTGCAGTTGCCAAGGTTAGTACTGGACTAGTTTATAATGATGCTTCTTATCCTATTTGCTCTTAAATGATTTTTTTTAAATGATTTTTTTTTTTTAATTTAAAAATTTTACCACTTCTGGACCTTTACCTGAGGAAATCCAAAACACTACTTCAGAGGGACATGAGAGTCCATATATTCATTGCAGTATTATTTACAATAGTCAAGATATGGAGGCAACCAAGGTGTCCATCAGTGGATGAATGGATAAAGAAGAGGTGATACATATATACAATGGAATATTAATCAGCCATACAAAAAGAATGAAATCTTGCCATCTGCAACAACATAAATGGACCTGGAGGGTATTGTGCTGAGTGGAATAAGTCATACAGGGAAAGACAGATGCCATATGATTTCACTTACATATGAAATCTAAACAACATAATAAACAAAACAGAAACAAACTCATAGATAATAGAGAACATTTTGATGGTTGCCAGATAGGAGGGGAATTGGGATGGGTGAAAAGGGAGAAGAGACTAAGAAGTACAAATTGGTAGTTGTAAAACAGGGGGATGTGAAGTATAGTATAAAGAATATAGTCAACAATATTGTAATAACCAGGTATGGTGTCAGACAGGCACCAAATTTATTGGTGTGATCACTTTGCAAGTTATATAAATGTCTAATCACTATGTTATATACCTGAAACTAATATAATGTTGTATGTTAACTATAATTAAAAAATTATTCAAAAAATTTTAAAAATGTAATGACATACTTTTTGTCTTCATGGATTAGTTTCATTTCATTTGTTCTATAATAATATATAAGTGGAAGCATGTAGTATGTGTTCTGGCTGCTTTTTTTTGGGGGGGGTCTGGCTTCTTTCACTCAGCATAATTATTTTGAGATTCATCTTTGTTATTACATGTATCAATAGTTCATTCCTTTTTATTGCTTAATAGTATTTCATTGTATGGCTGTATCTCAGCTGGTTTATTTCTTCACCTGTGATGAACATTTGCATTGCTTCTAGTTTTGACTAATACAGGAAAAAGGCTGCTATGAACATCTGTGTACAAGTTTTCATATTGACACATTCTTTCATTTCAGTTTGATAAATACTTAGGAATGGAATGGCTAGATCATATGCTAAGTTTATGTTTAACTTTTTGAGAAATTGCCACTATTTTCCAAAGTACTTGTACCATTTTACGTTTCTGCCAGCAGAGTATAAGACTTCCAGTTCCTTCACATCCTCTCTAACAGTCTTTTTAATCATAGCCCTTCTTATAGATGTGTACAGGTATCTCACTGTAGCTTTAATTTTTATTTCCCTAATGTGACTAATGATGAGCATATTTTTTGATGCTTTTTTGCCATCCATATCTTCTTCGAGAGAATCTATTCAAAACTTTAGTGCATTGTTTTATTGAGTTATTTGTTTTCTTATTGACTTTTGTGAGTACTTTATAGTTTCTTCATATGTTTCTTTATCAGATACATGGTTTGCAAATATTTTTTCCCAGGCCTTTTTATTCTCTTAATAGTGCTTTTCTGAGAAATTTCGAATCGTTTAAAAGTCTGATTTATCAATTTTCATATATGGATTATGCTTTTGGTGTTCTATCTAAGAAAATTTTTCCCAACCCAAGGTTTCTCCTACGTTTCCTTCATAAAGTTTTATACACTTAGATATATGATCAATTTTGGGTTAATTTTTGTATGTAGTGCAAGATATGAATCAAAGTTCTTTTTGCACATGGATATCCATTCATTCTAGCACCTTGTTGAAAAGACTATTTTTTCTTCCCTAGCTTGCCTTTGAATCTTTGTTGAAAACTGGTTGTCCATGTACATGGACTCTGTATTCTGTTTCATTGCTTATCTTGATGTCAATAACTCTTGATTACTGTACCTTCATAGTAAGTCTTAAAATAAGCTTGTGTTAGCCCTTCAACTTTTTCTTTTCCAAAATAGTTTTGGCTAGGTCCTTTGCATTTTCATATGAATTGTAGCTTATCAATTTCTATAAAAATAGCATCCTGAGATTTTGATTCAGGTTCCATTGACTCTATCTGGGGAGAGATGACATCAATATTAAGTCTTCCAACCCATGAACATGATATAACTCTCATTTATTTAGGTCTTTGATTTTTCTTAGTAACATTTTGTTGCTTTCAATGTACAGGTCTTGCACATCATTTGTCAGATTTATCCCTATATTTAATATTTTTATGCAATTTCAAATGCTGTTACTTTATTTCAATTTCTTGTTGTTTGTCACTAACATATAGAAATAGAATTGATTATGTACATTGATCTTATATTCACCAACTTAAACTGACTTATCAGATTTTTTAGTAGATTCTGTCGGATAGTTTACGTAGACAATCATGTCGTCGTCTATAAATAAAAGCTGTTTTATTTCTTTTCCAGTCTGAGTACTTTTTATTTACTTTTCTTTCCTTATTACACTGACTGGCTAGATCCTTCAGTACAATATTGTATAGAAAACATGAGTGCAGACATTCTTACCTTGTTCCAGATCCTTAAGGGGGAAACATTTGCTCCTTGACCATTAAGTATCATGTTAACTGTTGGCTCTTCTTGATGACTTTTATCAGGTTGAGGAAATGCCTTTTTATTCCTAGCTTTCTTAAAGGTTTTATCAGGAAAGGATGTTGGATTTTGCCAAATGCTTTTTGATTTAAATTTAATTTCTTGTGTTGTTTCTGTTGTTGCTGTTTTCTAATTAAACTCTTTAAGAAAATTATAGATTTACATGCAATTATAAGAAATACTATAGAGAGATTTTTATAAACTTTTACACAGTTCCTCCCATGGTAATATCTTGTAAAAGTATAGTACAATATTATAACCAGTGTAATAGAATAGTGACATTGACACAATCCACTGATCTTGTTCAGTTTTCCTCAGTTTTACTTATATTCTGTTAAAGGCTTTTTCAAGCATTTATTGAGATGATCATTTGACTTTTCTTTTTTAGTTTGCTAATGTAATAAATTACATTGATTAGTTTTAGAATATTAACCAGTCTTTTATTTCTAGGATAAACTATTTGATCATGATATATTATCCTTTTTATGTATTGTTGGATTAGAAGTGCTAAAAGTTTGTTTAGAATTTTTGCATCCATGTTCATGAAGGATATTGGTATGTAGTTTTATACTCTTGGAGTGACTTTGTCAGCTTTCAACATCAGAGTAATACTGGTCTCATAGGATGAGTTGGGGAAGTATAAACTTCTCTTCAATTTTCTGGAAGAGTTTGTGTAAAACTGGTATTATTTCTTGCTTAAAAGTTTGATTAAATTTACCAGTACAGCTCTCTGGGCCTGTTGTTTCCTTTAGGAGGAAATACTAAACTACAAATTCAATTTTTAAAATGGATATTGGGCTATTTAGGTTATCTGTTTTTTCTTGAGCAAGTTGTCTACTTCATCTAAGCTATCAAATTTATTGGCATACACTTTATAATATTCCTTTTTTCCTTTTAATATATATTGAATCTGTAGTGTCATGACCTCTATCATTCCTAATTTTGGTAATTTGTGTCTTCTTTCTCATTTTCCTTATCTCTCTGGCTAGAGATTTATCAAATTTATTGATTATCTCGAAGCAGCTTTTGGTTTCTTTTCTTTTTCAATTTTCTTGTTCATTGATTTCCCCTCTTATCTATATTATTTCCTTTTTTTCCCTGCTTACTCTGTGTTGAATTTGCTCTATGTCATCTCGTTTCTTAATGTGGAAGCCGGGTTATTGATTTGAGACCTTTCTTCTTTCTAATATAGGAGTTTAGCATTAAACATTTCCACCTAAGTACTAAAAACTTTCTCCAGGCAGTAAGCTGGGACTGTTGTAGGGCTCACCTTGTTTGTTTTCCATCTCTTAAGGATTATTATCCTTTATCACCCAATGTCCAGTATCTTGAAAACTGTCGTTTCATATATTTTGTCCAATATTTTGGTTATTTCAGGAACATAAATCTGATTCTTGTTACTCCGTCTCTGGAAATGGAAGTTCTAGGATGTAATTTACTTTTTTTTTTTAAATTATAGTGTCTACTAGAACTACAGAATGAAGCTGTGTTCATGTGGACTGCTGAACTGGAAAATATAGCCACTCTCTGCTTTAAGGCTTTGGAAAACTCAAATTATGGAGTACGAGTGGCAGTGTCTAAACTCTTAGGAACAGTCATGGCTACAGCATTGATGCCAAAACAAGCAACAGGTATTGTTGTTTGCCAACCCTGATCTGGACTGTAACAGATATTTGAAAGTATATGGAATGCTTCCTTCTAAACGAGTTATTGCTTATAGTCAAGTCACTTTAAGGGATTTAAATTGTTAGGTATCTTTGTCTACATTTTTATAAAATCAAAGTACCCAAATGGCATTTTCTTTGGTATAGTTAAGACATTTTTATGATGGTAATGTATAAGGTAATATATAGCAAGTATGTTGGAAGTATAAGCAAGTAAGGTTTATGAAATGGTTTTGTATAATGTTTGAGGGACTGGAATCTGGCACTTTATGTGCTTTCTTACTTTAAATCTCTGATGACTAGATTCCCATTTATAGCATAGTAATTTTTCATTTTTTCTTGACCATGAGTGAGCAGAATCAGGCAGCTTTGATTTTTCATGTGACTTCTGCTCTGCCTCACAGTTTCATGGAGACACGTCAGGGACAGGTGTGTATAGATATTGAGCAAACCCAGCTCTGCTATTGTCTGCACTCCTATTACATCTCCATATAGTAGAAAGAGAATCAGATGTTATAAAGTCAAGTCCTAGGTCTTATGTTTGTTAGCTATGAAACCCTTTGAGCTTTAGTCTCTTCATCTTTAATGATAATTATTTCAACCTGTGAATTAGATGGTGACGATGATGATGATAGGTAACATTTATAAAGTGCTAACTATGTACCAGGCACTGAATTACGTATATAGCAGAATTGTTTTACTTAATCCTCACAAAAACCCCGTGAATCATAAATACTGTTGTTATTCCTATTTTATATTCAAGGAAGTTGGGCTCAGAGAGGTGGTGTAATATATGTTTTAATAAGTCTTCTGTTCAGTGTTTGAGCATGGAAATTAAAACCGAGACAATGAAATTCTAAAGCCTACATACCTAATCATGAGCTTTAGGATTATATATGTGAAAGGACTTTATAAAATAGAAAGCTCTAAACCAGGGATGGCAGGTAGATTGCAGTCCAGTGACATTTTAGTCCATTGGTAACTGTTTTATAGAAAGCGTGGTCCGGATAAAGTTTCTTTATGTCCTGATAAAGTTTCTTTATCTCACAGGAATGAGGGCTGTCTGTGATCAGTGAACAATATCTCCTGTGGGCCTGCATTGCTCTTGTTGTGTTACATGTATCAAGGTTAACATCATTATCAGACTGTGTTGTTACAGATTTATTGAATTGTTTTTAATTTTCTAGTTTCCTCTATTTTTCTTAGTATTTTTGCTTCACATTGAATTTATTTTTACAAGCACATTGTAAGTGTTAAGATAATAAGAAAAACTAAATGACCCTATCTCCTTTGTAATTTAGGTCCGCCTAAAAATAATTACTTGAATTATAAAGCGAGATTATTAGGAAATATTAACTAATAGCAAAATAGAGTTGCTTATATTTGACCTTTCTTCCTGAAAGTCATGCGCCAGAATGTGAAGCGAGCGACATTTGATGAAGTCTTAGAGCTCATGGCCACAGGATTTCTGCGAGGAGGGTCAGGGTTCTTGAAGAGCGGCGGAGAGATGTTAAAGGTTGGAGGGTCCGTAAATCGTGAAGTGAGAGTTGGAGTCACACAGGTCTGTAATTCATGTCTGTAAAAGAGTCCTGGTCATGTCACTTGTGAAAATTCACGGACAACTCTTATGAAATAACTACACACAGAGATTTTTAGTATTGTTTGTTTTATTTCAAAACATTTCTTTTACCAAATGAATGAATTACATTAAATTCCAAATTACATGCTTATGTGGAAGGGTAGATACTTAATAATGTGTAAATAAGCCTATGTCCACTATATTTATATAAATATCTAACCAAATTTTCCCATATTTTATTTGTGAGAAAATCAGATATGAAATAATTTAGTTTTAATTGAAATTATATTCAGGTAGCTAGCTTGAGGCATTTAATAAATTTAAATGTTGTACAATGAGCCTGTAGTTAAAAATACTGGTTAATACTTTAGATTTCCATCAATGATTAATCATCAATGTAATTCTGAAATTAAACCTAACTTGGAATTATAATTTGAAAATAATAATTAACACCAAATAAGATGTTATGGTTAACGATCTAATAATAACGTCTAATAAGATGAAATGTTTCTTTGTGATCTTATTAGTCAAAATCACTCCAACTATTCCTTATTCCTGAAACAGCTATAAAATAGAAGAAACTGTTTTTATCTTACAGTTATAAGCAAGTGCTTTGTAGCTTTAGTATTTATTTAGGATGTTAGGGTTCTTATATTCTTATAACCTATTACCTTTTTCATAACCAGGATGAATTCAGCTTTTCTTCCTTGCTTTACTGTTCTCTGTATTCTTCATGAAGCTATTGTCTTAAGAACCATTTTTAGTCAAAGGTACTTCTACCAGTAATTTCTATGCTAGAAGTACTACAAAGGTCTCAAGTTTTAAATTTTCTGTATTTTAATCTCAAATATACTTTATTTGCATGCCATTATCTGCTGTTTCTGTAGTTGATTTATCTATAATTTCAATTCATTTATATACATTTGTTTGAAGTTTTATCTTTATTTATAGGCATATGTTGTTTTCGTAACAACATTGGGTGGTCAATGGTTGGAGCGTAGCTTTGCTACATTCTTGTCCCATGTACTTGATCTGGTTTCCCATCCTCGGGCGACGCAAACACATGTAGAGGCTGTGTACTCAAGACGATGTGTCTCCTTTATCCTAAGAGCTACTGTGGGCAGTTTGCTAGGCGAAAAAGCCCAGATTGCAGCTGCCAAAGAAATATGCCAAGCTATCGGCAAACAAATGAAAGCAGTAGGTAAGGATTGATGTAATAATGTGTATTGTTGTTGATTACCTTAGTCATTTAGTTATTATTATTATTAATAAATACTAATAGATCCGATTAGTTTATATATTTTTCTGGACTGTGTTTTAATAGTCATTTTATTGAGTATTCTTATTTATTATTAAAACAACATGTAATTTTAGTGAAACAATTTTTAAAGATTTAGGTAGCATGCTTGTAAAATTAGGTTTTCTGTTTTATTTCAAGTACTAATGCTGATTTTATAGCTCTCCTGGTATGCAGCAGCACTGATTTGTTCTCTGTAAGAGATAATCTATTGTGATTTTTGGAGCCTGTTGTTTTATAAACACATGTCGTTGTTGGGATTTTTTACTTCCTCTATAGGCTTAATATGAAGACTCAGAGAAGAACAATCAGGTAGCTATTAGCCCACTATAGGATATACTATAAAACTTCATTAATTCATACATAAAAGAAATCCTTTTCTGAGAAGTATCAATTTTATAAATTTTTTATTTAATAAATTGTTATTGAGTGTCCGAGATTGCAGAGCAGTAATTCAGGGTTTGAATAATGAGTAAGATAAAGTTCCTGCCTTTATGGAGCTTACAATCCAATTAGGGAACTAAAGCAAAGTAAAATGCAAAGTCTATAAGACAGTTTAGTTTTATCTCTGTTGAGAATATACATTAATTAGGCACATTATATTGCCTAATAGAGGTCTTTAATAATTTAATGAATAGATAATTAGTAATTTATATTTAAAAAATATAAATTAAATATTTCATAAAATTAATAAAAATAAACTCACAGATAGTTTAGTTATAGTTTTTGTTGTTTATAATAGTTTACTTAGCAAATCATGTTTTAAATGCATAGGGCTAACTGAAAATTATGAATTGTGAATTAAAGGGTATTTAAATAAATGAGATATCATTCTTTAGATGTGCTAAAATAGTAATCTTTGATTCATAACTTGAAAAATGTTTTTACATTGATTCATTGAAGAAATGTTTGAGTTCCAGAAACACTGTGCCAAATGATGAGAATAAAATAGAGAACCAGAAACAGATAGCACCTGTTCAGGGAGCTTATAGTTTAGTAATCAAAGAAAGAATTCAGAAATATCTAAGAAGTCCAGAAGTATCTAAGAAGAAAAGAGGTATTTAATTAGAGTCCATAATGTGTTAATCTGTTCTATTATTCTACATTATCTATTATTCTATTATTCTACATATTTTATAGTCTATTAATTCATAATGAATGCAAAAAAGGTAAGAAAGTTTTATTGTCATTTAAAGATTATTAATCTTTAAAGGCAAAGATTAGCCAGTTGATTAAAAACATTCTAAAAGCAGAATTAAATGTAGTGCTATATATCTAGGATTTGTGGACCAGAATGTATTCTCAATTAGTAATCTGACAAGGGATTTACAGTTGTTTCATATTAAATACATTTCAAACCTAGTGGAAATTAAAAGGTGAGAGGAGGGAGCAGCAAAGCTAATGGAGATTTTAAGGAACATTCCAGAAAGAAGTTCTAAACCCACTTTCCTTATAGATCCACACTACCAATATATTGCAGTATTTGAAATATCATTAATAATTATAAGTAACAGTAATAGCTGCTAACATTTATTGAATGTGTATTGGGAGCAGCATTGTGCTAAGTTCTTGTATGCATTGACGTTTTAATCATCACAATACTCTTTGAGAAGGACTTCCCTTTCAGCAGATGAGGAACTTGAGACTTAGATAAATCGATTATCTTCCCCGTTGTCACATAGCTAACATGACTGGTGGAACTGGGATTTGAACCCAAGTCTTCTTTTTCTAGACCTGTGCTTTTTGTGCCCAACAGTTTGTTTCTGCTTACTAAATTTAAGTTTTAACCCTGAAAGCAGACAAAATATCTCAGTATATATTTAAGCATTGTCAGTAAGGCATCAAACAATGTTTAAGTTACTTCAGTGTTAACTACATGTTTCCTGCTGAGAAATTACTACATACAAAATTTTTAACACTCAGGCATCAAATGAGATATTATAGGAATATAAATTGTATAGATCGAAAAATTGTATCACAGTTTAATTTGCCCTCATCAAATACATGATTTTGTGTTTCCAGAAGCCGTAGTGAATGATACTAGTGGTGAAAACAAATCTGGGGCAGCAGACATCGCAGCAAGCCAGCATGTGATGGTCTGTGCCCTCCAGGAGCTCGGGAGCCTGGTGCAGAGCCTAAACGCCACCGCATCTCCTCTTATTCAGGAAGCATCGATAGGTATGATATCCACTTACTTGTTGGAATGTTTTTTCACTATTTTTAAAAGTCAGGTAAGATTGATATTTAGTTCCTGATTAATTGCATATTGTCAAATTAGTTTACATCATTTATTAAAAAAATTAAAAAGTTGAGTTTTATTTAACTTAAAATTCACCGTGATAGTCAATCTTGAATTAAATAGTGAAATAAAGTTTGGGAGACAAATCAAGTCATGGTAGTTTTGTTTCTAATTGACTAAAATTTGTCAAATACTTTAATTTTACATCAACATTTATATTTTATTGGATATCATACTGTGTTTTTGTAGAAAATGTTCCTTTAAAGTAATCTACTGTTTATGAGATAATATATGTTTTTTGGCTAAGTTCTGAAAGTATCTGTGTATAACCATGACAATTATGATTTTAATTATTGTGTTGTACATAGTCTTTTAGCTTATGGAATCATTTAACTTCATTAAGGAGTAATTTTTTGAGTATTTCTTTTTTAGGACTTTTGGAGACTGTGACTTCTGTGCTTCTTCATCCAAGTATGGCTGCTCGACTTGCTGCTGCATGGTGTTTGCGCTGTGTGGCTGTGGCATTACCTTTCCAGTTGACACCGTTTCTAGACAGGTGTGCAGAACGCCTCAACAACTTGAAGACTTCACCAGAAGCTGTTAGTGGATACAGTTTTGCAATGGCTGCCTTGTTAGGTGGAGTTCATCAGTGTCCACTGGGCATTCCTCATGCCAAGGGAAAGGTAGGACAGAGATCCTAGGATCATGGGTGGTATCACGTGGGCTTTAGTCTTTATTGGAACACCGTCTGTGTTTAATGTTGAACTGTGTGATCAAACGACAACAGTTTTACCACGATAGTATAAAATATAGTGTCCTACTAATATGGAGTTGACAGATCCTAATTAAAATTTGATATTTAATTCTAACATAGAAATAATAGGTTTTATTTAGGTATAGTATCACTTTATAAGGGGAAAAAAACTTATAATAATTATTTAGAAAGCAGAGCTTTCCTTCAGCTTTTAGAAATAAAAATCGACACTGCTGTATTCAGAGATGTCAGGAGAATATGCTATTTCTATATTTAGCATTTTGATATATGAAATAAAAGTTGAATGGTTTTAATCAGTTCTTTTTCTTTCTACTGTACCTCCCATTATCGTGGTTTTCTTCTCAGGAATATTAAGTGTTTATATAAATATTTACAACTTTACATAGGCAGATTGGGGCTGGATTTTTTACTCTTATTTTTTCTGGAACATTAGGCCCATGTCCATTCATTCCTGTGAATTCCATAGCTACTACTTGAATCTAGGCTTATATCCCTCTCTGTTATACAATTATCTCCTCACTGATTATCCTTGAAGTCTTTTTCTCCCATCTCTCCCACACCATTTTCTTATTTCACATTTGCTTGGAGACACTTAGTGACAATTTCATATTTCACATTTGCTCGGAGACACTCAGAGAATAAAATATAGCCGCCTCTGTTTGGTTAACTGGCACCTTCATAATTTACTTTTATTCTAATTTCCCACTGCTCTAGTCAAACTAGTCATCTTGCTTTCTTCGCATGCTGTTTTCAGCCTCCATGCCTTTGCTCATGCTAATCTTTTACATTAGAATTTCATCCCCTTTCTTGTTCACCAGTACCAAACTTTTCTATGTGTTTAGAGGCCCAATTCAAGTTCCATCATGATACTCAATCTATGATAGCCTTTCTGACCATTACTACATCTCTACCACTATTTTGTCATTGAATCATGTGCTGCTGTTACTTCATATTTTTCCTGTGTCTTCCTAAGACCATAGCACCGTAAGATTAGCTTAATGGCAGTTTCATTATAGGACTTCAACGAATCTTTGACTATAGGATAATAGTACTGATAATAGTATTGTTAAATGGTTATATGGACCCAGTACTCTTCTTAGTGCTTTGCTACATTAATTTATTTAGTCCTTGCAAGAGTGAAGTAGGTACTCCTGTTATTCCTATTTTGCCACTAAGGGAGCTGAGGCAGGGAGGTTAAGTTGCCCCAGGTCAGAAAGCAGGAAGCGACAGAACTGGCATATGAACCCAGACAGTCTCGCTCACTTAACCTCACACTGTTCTGGTCTCCTCAGAGTCATCAGTGCAATCGGGATTGAGTGGGTTTTAATTGAGTGGGTCTCTTTAGAAACAAGTTAACAGAAACAAGAAAAAAAGGAAAACTTCTGTTATAAAGTACACTAGCTATGTATTTTCTTATTTGATTTCTTTAACTTGTTTAAATTGAAATCCAATTCTAAACTTTTTTTTGCAGATGGTAGTTAGTATTGCTGAAGATCTCTTACGAACTGCTGCCCAAAATAGCAGGCTCTCTTTACAGCGCACCCAAGCTGGATGGCTTTTACTGGGAGCACTTATGACTTTAGGTATAACTTATGAGTTTTAGATATAATTTAGGTATAATTAGGTATAATATTTGAGTAGGATTTTGTCTTATTTTAAATTTGTTAGTGGACTGTAAAGAAAATTTAAAAGTGTTCAAGTTCACATTCTCGACTTTGAATGAGGTTGTAAAATGGTAAAGATATTTTTCTCATCATTTGGTAGTAAATTTTTCTTTTTGGCAATTTCTACTTAAGCATATTTTATGAGAAAGTTGTCAAGTTCCACCTTTACCATCAGAACAGCCATGGTCTAACTGATTAGCTTAGTGTTAATCAAAAGAGATGAGATTATACAGGGCATGTTCCATCCCCAAAGTGAAGGCCAGTGATGTAATTTTAGCAGGGTGATAAAGCCATGTTTAAACGGTATTGTTGGTGCTGCCTTCTTGGTGTTATCCTTATGTGCTTCACTTTCCTAAGTGAAGCACATAAGGATAACACCAATTTGTCATTGCTATGACAAATCTAAGATGCAGGCAAAGTATAGCATTGTACATAGAACAGAAATACATGTTATCATTGTGATGGGGTACATCTACCTTTTAGTTCACATGTTTATCTTCTACTATAAAAAGTGTGTGTGTGTGTGTGTTTGTGTGTGTGTGTGTGTGTGTGTTTGTGTGTGTGTACAAAATTACTCTCCACTTTAAACATCTACCTTTTAGAAATTATTTGATCTGGTTTTCTAAAGAAAATAAAAAGTGGTAACTCTTTTCTAGAAATTTATGTTAGGTATGTTAATGATGTGTTAAATGAATTCGTTAGCAATGTATATATAGGTTCCTAGTTCTAAATATACTGCTCCTTCATAAAACTAAATTAACTATATAAATTGTCCCTAAAATGTAGGACTATGTATATGTATGTAAGTGGGAGAGGGTGTATATGTTTATATATTTATAGAAAAGACATCATAAAATGTGCCCTAGATATATTTTATTATTGATAATATGTAATTCACTATTCTGAATATATTTGAGTAATTTATTTTAGGTTACTTTTTGTGGATTTGTTTTATGTTTATGTGCTAAAAATATTGATACTTTTAAAAAAATATTGATACTTTTTAGGTGAATTTTATTATGCTTTGAAAGATTGATATATATATATGTCACCTACTGAATAATAAATATTTTGAAAATGTTAATACTAGAGATAATGTTAATACTAGAGATAAATGATAGCCATTGTTAAAGCTTGTGTGGGGCTCTTTGACTTTTGATTATAATGGATGTTACATGTATGTATAGTTTTGTATTCTCATTTTCTCGGTTAGGACCATCGGTCGTTCGTTACCATCTGCCCAAGATGTTGTTATTGTGGCGAAATGTTTTCCCTCGTTCTTTAAAGGAATTAGAGGCTGAGAAGGCCCGAGGTGATTCTTTTACCTGGCAGGTAACATTGGAAGGCCGCGCTGGAGCTTTATGTGGTAAGAACTGAAAGACATGTACTTTCAGAATATTATTTTATTACTAAAATGTTTGTGAAGTGAAGCAAAATTACTGCTTTGGATTTTTATTTTGATATATAATGGTAAATTTATAGACTTAGATTTAGGAAGAAACTTCATAAATAATCTAAACTAGTTTGCTAATTTTGTAATAAAATGAAGCTGAGACTCTGAGAAGGAGGGTAGAGTTAATGGTAAAACAGGAGCTAGAACTCAGGCCTCTTAATTTGCAGTTACCGCCATCTTCCACCTATCACAGGAGCACCACATAAAAAACCTACTGGATATTTAAAGGAAAAAGAAACTCAGGATTACTGAGTTTATGCTTAGTCTTTTCCATACAGATAAACAGCTGTTTCCTTCTATCATTATCAAATCTGCAAACGATACATTTTTCAGACATCAGCATTATAAAAATTATGAATAAAGTTTTTGCTCAGGAGTCAGCAATTTACAGGAAAGGCTCAAATTTTATTTCATTTGGAAACCAGAATTACACTGGGTGACCCTGTTTTTTTTTTTTTTTAGTTTGTCTCAGGGTGTAAAGTGCTGCTTTTTCCAAACTGAGAGTGATGTACACTTACCTATGAGGACAATAGGGCAAGATGTCAGTTTTGTTCCCATGCATCTAATAGCTGTTTTTGTCTTAGCTCTGTTGCTAAAGAGCCAAAAAAGATATTCCTTCTCAGTGGGCCATTGTGTCCACCCTTGGTTCTGTCTTGAAACTGCTTTGAATTCACGTGGGGTCATAGATCTCTGAATTCTCTCTCATGAAATCTCCCTAACAGATATCTTCCCTCCCTCCATTTCTGCTGTCCACCCTTCTTCTAGCCTTTTCTATTGATTTTTCTCTATAGTTGCAATTGTTCTTCTTTTGGTGTGAACCTTATAATAATTAAGAATTGTAGGTACCTTTATATAATTTTATAAATTTATTCATCCTCACAAAACGGCTCCAAATCTTTCCTTTTTAAAATTTATCTAGCGATGAGGAGTTTTGTTGCACATTGTCCTGAACTTCTAACTGAAGATGTGATTAGAAAATTGATGACCCCTATTGAATGTGCCATGACCATGATGTCACAGTAAGTAGGCAATTGTGACAAGTTAACATCCAATTTTATATATTTATAATGGTCATGTTTGGTATTTCCCTCTAGTATCATATGGGAAACATAAAACTTTATTTTTGTAAAGTGACTTTTTAAATTAGAGTAATAGTATATATTAAATAAAATTGTCTTTTATAGTGTTCTGTTACTAACAGTAAAGGTCAAAAATAAGCTAAAATGAAAATGTACATTGCTGAAAAAGTGTTTATAAGTAATACGTATATCTTGATGTTTTAGCATTCCGTCTGTGATTAAAGCCCATGGAGCTCATCTGAAAGCGAGCGCTGCAATGGTTCGTTTAAGACTTTATGATATCTTGGCTTTGTTGCCTCCAAAAACTTATGAAGGTAAATAAAATTTGTAATATCTAATAAAAATTATTCAATGTACCTTTCCAGTCTTTTTTAAAAAATTAATTTATTTTAATTAGTTTCAAGTATACAGTACATTGGTTAGACATCTATATAGTTCATAAAATGATCCCCCCAATTGCTCCCTCCTTACCCTGGCCCTCCACCTAGCCAATGTATTAATGCTAACTGCATTCCCTATGCCGTGCTCCCCATCCCTGTGCCCATCCATCAGCTACTAATTTGTACTTATTTAACCCTTCACCCCATTCTCTCAGCCCCCCAAACCCCCTCCCCTCTACGTCACCAAATTGTCCACTATATTTGTGAGTCTGTTTTTGATTAGTTTGTTCTTTTTGTTCCTTAGATTCCACATATAGGTGAAATCATATGGTATTTATCTTTCTCTGTCTGACTTATTTCACTCAGCATAATAACATCTAGGTCCATCCATGTTGTTGCAGATGATTGGATTTCATTTTTTTTAATGGCTGAGTAATATTCCATTGTATATATGAACCATACTTAACAGTGTTCTAGGGTTCTGATCACGGCTTTCCCACTAACTCATACGCAAAGGAAGTAGCTAACACCTGCTGAGCACTTACTGTGTTCCAGGCCCCTTTCTAAACTCTCTACATGTATTCACATCTTTGACTCTAACTTCAACCTTATGAGGCAGTTAGCTCTAGCATGTAATGAAGAATCTTGGGTACATAGAGGTAATATTACTTGCCTAAGTTTGAGAGACAGAGCTTAGGTTCAAACCCAGCTGGTTCATTTTTAAAGTCTATGCTTGTAATAACTATCATAAACTGCTTCATGCATATTATAATATAGCCAATAATTTAGGAATCTGGAGGGAGAACAGAAATGTACTTCGCAGAAATGAAATATTGTCAAATAATGTGAAAGTGAGTCATTGATTTGTTTCTAGTTCAACCATGCCCAAAAATTTTGATATATTCTGGTTCAGTGTTTGTGTATCATTGGGTAATTAATAATGAATAATAATTATATCATATTTAATATATTTAAAGAGTCTTTTCTCTATTTGACTTTTTTAGTTACTTTAAATAATTTGGGCTAAAAGGCACAATACAGTAAAAAAAGGAAGTACCATAATTGTTTATTAAAAACATTAAAATATTTCAATTTTTTTTAAAAAAACAGCAACTTAATTATTTTATTTCTGTTGAAAATGACACTGCTCTTTGTGGGCAATGATTGTAATTTTCATAAAAATTATTCTTTTTAATCTGATCCGAAGTTCTGTTTTTCAGGATCTTTCAATGCACTTCTTAGAGAACTGGTAGCAGAATTCACTTTGACTGACAATTCGGCCAATACAACTACGTCACTCCTCAGATCCCTCTGTCATTATGATGATAGTGTTCTGCTTGGTTCCTGGCTTCAAGAAACCGATCATAAGTCAATCGAAGACCAGGTAGTAAACCATACAGTAGAATGAAATACTCGCTTAATTGAAAACAATGGTACTATTACACACTGTCATTTAAAAATAAAATATTATAGACTAAGGTTAAATTTTCATTGAGCTTTCTTATACATTTAAAGATGGCTTCCTGGTGGTAGATAAAAAGTGAAAAAGGTAAATAGCAATAGTTAGAATTTGGTAAATTGTCTTTATTCAATGTTCTTTGTATTTATATACCGTGTGGTGTCTGTGGTAAAGATCAGTCTTAGCTGGTTTTTTGGTTATTGGTGCTTTGTTTTAGTTTGTTTTCTGACATTTGGAGAGGAATGGGAGTTAATAGGTTGAAGATTTAAAAACTTTTTGTCCCTGAATGCAATATTTCTTATGTACTTTTTAAAAAGTTACTAGAGCCTTTTTAAAAGTAATTTGTGTGGGTTTAAAGTTATTCTTGATATTGTTTTACTTGCATCTTTTAGGGTAGGTAGTGTAAAAATATTTTAGAATGAATAGTCCTTTTCTTAAAATTATACGAGGTGTTGTACTGATAGCTTTTTTAATGGTGAAATTATATTTCACCTATTTAAAATTTTTCAGATTCAAGCATTCTGTTCTTTGTTTATGTTTTCTCCTTCCTCCCCTGTTCTTCTTCATGTCCAGTACTTAGTGAGTTTCCTAAAGTAGATTTTGAATGATTTTTATGTCATTCTTTTGCAGCTCCAGCCAAACAGTGCATCTGGAAGTGGGGCTCTTGAACATGATCCATCTTCCATTTATTTACGAATACCTGCTGGAGAAGCTGTGCCTGGGCCTCTCCCTCTTGGAGTTTCAGTCATTGATGCTTCCGTGGCTCTTTTTGGTGTAGTGTTTCCTCATGTTTCTTATAAACACCGGTTAGTATGAAGTTAATCAGGTAATTTTATATGAATTATATTCAAACAGTAGATTTTTCCATCCCAGTTAATTACTGCTTAAACAATAGGCTCATAAATTTAATAACAAGTGACACATACATGATAAAAAAGTCGAATGCAAATTCCACATAATTTAAAACTATGTTTTAGATTTGGCCCTGTGTACAAGCATCTAGTGTCTATTGTATTGTGGACTATGGCTTACATTATAAAATTTTCATTCTAATAGTTTGTTATTTCTGCATAGTACCTTTTTGCTAAAAATTTTCAAATTAAATGAAATAAATATTTTATAAGGAAAAAATTATAATAAGCTTATTTAAAATGTTGTGTATTTGATGTTAGAGGTAGGCAAACGATGCTTAACAGTGCTGTTGGAGATCATGTGTGTCTTATGTGTGTGTTTGAAAGCAGTGTAAATAACGCTCTACTTCCTCACCTGTAGACATGGATCTGTGTCAGAGCAAGTGCAGAAGTCGTCCACTTTAGCCCGCAGTAACTCTAACTGCAGTTCCTACTAGAGGCTAAGTGATTTCTTCCTATGTGGTTTTCAAAGAATGCTTTGGCCTGAGACCCATGTCCTATTAGAAATCAGGCTTAAAACCTTATAGTGACCTTAGGGAGATTTTGATTTCCTGCTTCAGGTCATAGTTATCTTAGAACAACATCCAACCTCTCCATTTTCCTTTGCCCTACCCATTTCTTTTTAGAAAAATCTGAAATGCTTTCATTCTCTTTTATTAAAATAGTTTCAAATGCCTGTGATTTTTATTGTTAACTCTCATTTAAAAAAATTGAAATAATAAAAAAAATGATTCACTTCTTTTTACATTTAAAAAAATGCTCAGAGCTAAATCTTTTTTTTCCTTTTTTAAATCTTGATTAGATTTCAAGGAAAGGACATGAGGCACTATTTTCTTCTGTGTGAGAGTAGTTTTTTTTTTTTAACAATGTTTTTATTCTGATTATAAAAGTCATGTGTTGGAGAAAATCTAGAGCTTACAGAAAAGAGTAGAGAAGCCAAACCTAATCTCACAATCCAGAGATAATCTTTGTTAATATAATATTTCACCTTTTTTTGCATGTGTATGTGTGTGTGTGTATGATATTATAATGTAAAAACATTTTGATTGTTTTTATCTTTTATTTATTTTTTATGGTTGTGTGAGAGTATTTTTAAAAAAGAAAAGAATTATGCCCCCCCCTTTTTATTTCCAATTTAAAGTATCCAAATGCATCATTAATGATTATTATTCTATTGAAGAAACTTTAAGCACCTGCTACTATATGCCAGGCACTTTGTTGAACTCTGGTGTTCATATTAGAGGCCATTGAAATTATGACTTTATTTTGCAAATTGAAACGTAATATTTAGTCTCTTGTCTTGTTCCAGTTGCTAACCACATGTCCATACATTAATTCAGGAGGAGGAGATCTGATTTGGACTAGCTATGGGAATGAAATAGAAATGGGACAACGTGGGGGCCTTATTTATTAAATGATTAGCTTATACTCGTATCTCTTTTTTGAGCCATATTTGAATAAAAAGTACTGCTAATGTGATCTTTACTCCTGTTATAGATTACAGATGTTGGATCACTTTGCTGAATGTGTTAAACAAGCCAAGGGAGTCCGCCAGCAGGCTGTGCAGCTTAACATTTTTACTGCTGTTCTCAGTGCACTGAAGGTATTTATTTTTAAAACAGCAAATGTTCTGAACCAAGATTTTCATTAATGCCTAAATAAGGCAGGTATATCTAGACTAGTATGATATTTATATGTATATCACTTTATAACTATGTTTTTATATTATTTTTATTAAGTTACTAGAAACTTTATATTAGGCTTGTTATAATGAAATATGTTATATGTTAATATTAAAGTTTATTTCTATTTGATTCCTCAGATTTTACAAATGCTGGTAAGTTCTTCCAGAATTTTCAAAGATGCTTGAATAATAAGGTCTAATATTCTAAAGAAGGTTAACTAGATAAAGGTTAAGTTGAGTTTGTGATTTGGATCATAAATCAGGAGAGGCTACGTTATATAGTTGAAAGAATGCTGCACTTCAAGATCGTGTTCTGGTTTAGCTGCTCACTAGGTTTGTCTTGTGTAATTCCTTTTACTTTTTTTGAACCTCAGTTTCTATACATACGAAGTGCAATAACAACTATTTTGCCTGTCAGAGTTTATGTACTATACTATGCAACCTGTAGCTTCTATTATGATGTACTTGAGAACTTTTTATATTATTTAGAACTAAGCTTATTGTATTACTGTTTTAAAATAAAATCGCAGCAATTGTTTAAATGGACATGAATTAAATCATGTTTTGTAAACATCAGGGAAAAGGGATATAGGCATTGGTTATAGAAATACAGGTTTGTACCATTTAAATAAACATTAGTATATGCCCTATTAGTATACGCCCAATCAGCTGATACCAACATCTGAGTTTTTTAAAAGAAGGAGTGCGGTGGTCATGGCCTCCCTCAGTGGTTGGAAGTCCAGTGAGCCAACTGTAATATGGCTGTACAGTACGCTTTTCTTCATAGGTGTGCTCACTAATGCCTCTGCTGTAGTTAACATTTTCCCCAGGCACCATGACTTGGATTTTTGGTTTAAAGTAAGTAAAGTTCCAAGACAGTAACTATAGCTATAATAGAGCTATTAACATTTAGTATGATGAACAAACTGTATCAACATTCAGTTACTGATTATTCTTACCTCATTTTGTCTTTAGGTATATTTTGGATATATTCTTGGTGACATAATTATCTTCTCTGGAATTTTATATAAATGGATCAAAGTTTCATAGTTATCAGGTCTTTTCCTTCCTTGAATAACAGTTGATTTAATAAACAGTGTCCTTAATGTATAAAAACAACTTTGAAGTATTAGTCTTTGGATAGAGACACACCTAGGGATTGTTGAACTATAACTGTGTTGCATATCTGTTCTGAATCATGTTTAGGAAAGTGATTGCTTTCAATTTAACAAGTATTGGTTTTAGGCATAGTATATGCATGTGAAAGATGACTAAAGAAAATGCGTGAATTATATGTATATTTACAAGGAGTGCACCATGTTTTTTTCTTTTATTTAATGTGAGTTATGAATTTTCCTTCAAAAAAAAATAACCATAGGGCCTGGCCGAAAACAAAAGTACTTTAGGACCTGAGGAAGTTCGTAAATCTGCTCTGACACTAGTTATGGGTGCTCTTGACAACCCAAATCCCATCTTACGATGTGCAGCAGGGGAAGCTCTCGGAAGAATGGCTCAGGTGGTTGGAGAAGCAACTTTTATTGCTAGAATGGCCCAGTATAGCTTTGACAAGTAAGTGAGTCTCTTTACTAACAAGTAAGTTTCTCATATAGGCTAAGATGTCTTTTAAGTAATTAATAATTATTAACTGGACTGTATGTTTTCCACATGGTATAACATGTGACAGGATTTTGTGATTTTTCATAGCAGCCTTAATATTTATTTCAATAATTGATTAAAATCTAGAATCTGAGAAAGTTGTAATATGTTAGATACTTTCAGTGTGGTGAGGGTTTCAGTTTCAGCTCTTGACTGTTATATAATGGAATCAAGAGGATTGTTAACAGGACCTCTCTCAGTTATGTGTACTCTGCTCTGAGTACATTTGGCTCACTGTCCTTCCATTGCTGCTCCCCCCACCCCCACCATTATTCTCCCTGTTAATTATTCTCTTTTGAAAACAAGCCATCTTTTTTCCTAAGTGCTGCTAAGTTTATCATCTCTTAAATTATCCCTGGAACAGGGGATAAAGTTAGCATTAGATTTTAAGGATTTCTTTAATATAAATTAAGAAGACTGATCTCAGAGTTCTAAAGAAGTGTGGTGAAGATGGTAACATGCAGTTATTAGTGACTGACTGTTGTAAATTAAGTACTAAAGTAGAAACATTGAAAAGCAAGAGTAGTAAAGAACTGACATCGAGTTATATAAATTAATCATTCTTAACTATTATTATATTTTGAGTTCTAATTTTACCAAACTACATCATTATCATTAATGAGAGAGAGAGAGAGAGAGAGGTGGGGAGAAGCAGTGGTAATAAAGTTGTAGTTCTGAAGAAGTATTTTCTGAACACCTAACATATCTGAGAATGATTTTCCTTGTCTTCACACATGAATGTCATTTTGGCTGGTTAGAGGATAACGCCCCAGTATACTGTGGGAATCATTAAGGATAATATGAGCAAGCAGAAGATAGTTAAAATATCCCCAGACACTTGATCTTCTACAGGATGACTCCTGCTGTCTTTTAGCACTAGATTAGCTTTGCTTTTTCCAAGTTGATTCTGAAATCAACTTTTGTTAAAGAGTAAAAAAAAATCTTAGCTACCTATTTAATGGTTTGTGCTCTGTTAATAATAGGTAAAATAGGAATGTATTTCTTTAGAAAACTCTTGATGGTAAATTTTTCTTTAATTACAAGAAGTTTTAATTTATAAGTATCTTCAATACCTGTAGGAATATTTATTTTAAACTTAACTCTGATTAAATGCAGGGACATTTCATTCATATTCGCATCTATCTGGTTAATGGTTTGTAAATGTTTACAGTGCTTACTTTGTTAGCTTTTCCAAATAATCAATTATGATCTGAAATTAATTCTTACATAGATTTTAAATTACGCTTTTTTTCACATTTTAATTTATGTGATTTTGGGTTTTGTCTTAAATCCTCTATGAAATATCATAATTATTTGGCAGCACTTTTTTCTTTGATACTACTATATAAAATAATGCTACACGAAAAAAATCTGTAGTGTCTTAGATTTGACAGAATCTGGTTATATTTTGAAAATGCGTCAGTATCCTGCAGCCTCATTATCTCTTGCTGATATACTTTCTGACCATGAAAAGCGAAAATCACTTATATATACTGCTCTGTCAGCTATATTTGCTTAATAAAATCTTCTGCCATCTTAGTATTTAGACAGGAATCATTCTTATAAACCATTTTTGGTTAATAGCGCGTAACTTCCATTGCTTCAGCCCTAGTTCAGAAAAAAAGTCATTAGTGGTTGAATTTGTTTTCATTCAAATTGAAAATCACTTTGAGACCTTGGGAAATGTATATTCTTATATTTTAGATTATTGACTTAATGAATGATTATCACTGAGAAAATTTGACCAGTTTTTTAGCTCACCGAAATGTTACTTTTGAAATAACAACATGAAGGCAGCTTTCTAATCTGTATAATGCTTTAGAACTGAATTCACAGATTGCATTTAATTTTAACTTCTTATATTCCTGAAAATGACTGCTATATTATAAAAATTAATTTCATCCGTTTCTTCTTTCCTTTCTGTAATGTACTATAGATGTACCAAGACTAGAATATTTAACATTACACATGTGACTTACGTTATTTCTAGGACACCTCTGTTCTATGTTATGATGATGTGGTGATTACATACTGTATACAATTATCAGAACTCATCACATTGTACCTCTTCATGTATACTTAAAATTGGTGAATTTTATTATAAATACATCTCAAAGCTTATTTTAAAAAGTAGACAATGACTCCTTTTTACATTTTTTCATTAAAATATATTTCACAAAGAAAAAAGACTTGCACATTTTAAAAAGTTTCAAATTATAATTACAGGGAATTTCTTAAGTGAAAATTAAAAGCATTTTCTGTAATTCTGTGAATACAAATACCATTTTTTTGTATACTTTCAAAGCCAATTATAAAAACTATTCTTTTATTTGAAGCACCAGTAAGAAAAATTTGTTTCAAATGGCTCTTAGTTTTTTAAGAAATAATTAATTTTAAAAACTGAGAAGTTGTGGGTTTTCAAATTTTCTCTAAAATTGAAGTAAGCTTTATTCAGTGAAATACATCACTTTAACCAGCCATTTTAAATTTAATCTCTAATTCTTATTTGTGAGTGGGAAAAGAAGTAATCATGATTGTAGTCTTTTCTGATTTCTAGAATAAATCCTTTTTATTGTGTGGCTCATAAGCTTTTTATTGCCATAATGAAATAGAAAACCAATCCCTGAACAAACTTTTTTCCAGGTTGAAATCAGCTCGGGATGTTGTATCCAGAACTGGACATTCATTGGCTCTAGGCTGTTTGCATCGTTATGTTGGTGGTATTGGCTCAGGACAACATCTGAAGACCAGCGTCAGCATTTTATTGGCTCTAGCACAAGATGGAACATCCTCTGAAGTCCAGGTATAATGTCGATTTTTTTATTATAAAATTTTTAAGTAGGATATTGAGGAAAATTATTTGCTGTATAAAATAGTAATGATTCCAATAAGTTGTTAGGAAAAATGTGTTAGGGTCTTTTTTTGTCATTTTGTTTTAAGAGTCTTACTGGTAATAACATGTAACAGGATTTTTTTTTTTTTTTAAACCTAATCTTAAATCTATTATTTTGGGAATTTAACCCATTCCACATACGTTTCTTGAAACATTTTCTTTTTATTTTTAACTATTCTTTCCTCTTTTTTGCATTTCCTTACATTTCTTAGATTAATAAAAAAAAAATTTTTTAATGACCATTTTTCTCTCTCTCCCTTCTAATACCTTAACCCAGGTCTGGGGTCATTGGTTGAATCTTCAGGTATACGCTGAATTTTTTGTTTGTTTCTCCTTAAATACAAATGGGAATAATTACATTGAGAGTCAAGAGCTTTCTGTGTATGAAAATATACTACATTCTTCATTTACCACTTCACATTGAAGCACCTAAAAATGTTAAGAGTATATGGATGCAACAGCATCTACCTTGCCACCTTCTTACTGGAACTCACAAATTTAATTGCCATTACTGGCTGCCATTAGTTTGTTGAGTTGAATGAGTTCCTTCACGATTTGATAAGACACTAAATCCACCAGAGGCTTCTAATCTGCAGGTTTTGTTAGCCCTTTATTTTTTGGTAAAGGTTTCCACTGTGGAAAGCACAACATTCCCAAAAACCAAGTTATCTTGTCTCTTAAGAGGTGCTGCTTTTTTTTTTTTTTTGAGGTGCTTTTTTTCAATCCTACTTTCACACTAGTTCTGAAGAAAAACACACAATTATAAAATTATTTTACCCAAGAAGTTGCTGCTTTCTTTTTTTATGTCAAAGAATAGGTGCTAATTTTCTTTGTTCTTTTATCTTCACCATTTTCTCAGCCTTCTTTTGCTTTAATTTCTTAAAACCAAACTTCTATATGACAGGACATTTTACTCTAATTTGGATCTCTTATATTCCCTCAAAGCTAATATTTCAGTTTATATTTTCACAGAATAAAATGTACAATATTCTTAAGTTTTCCTTGTCTCATATTTCACAGTTGCATTATTGTCTACATGTATTTAACTATAACTACTAGAGATTTACTGTTCAATAATGTTTTCTTTTTTGTATCTTCAACTCCTATCTGAAGATCTTTGTTCTTAGAAAAACTTTCACCAGCAATAATTATTTTAGGAAGGGCCCTGAGTGATATGCTTTTGGAATCCTTACATATCCAAAAAGTGACTTCTTTCACCTTTACATTTGGATGATATTTTAGTTGGTTATACTGTTTCTGGCATACAGGCCTTTTCTTTCATTATTCATAAATGTTTCAGTATTTTCTGTCTCCTGATGTTGCACATAAGAGGCTAATGGTTGCTTGATTTTTTAAAAAATTAAATTTTAGTAAATATTGACATCTCAATCTTTAATCAGTTTTCTATAAAAACTTCTAAATAAATTCTTTAGAAAATAAAAGGTAACATAAACCAATAATCAAAGCAACTCATGTGCAGATACTATTTAAAGTTTCTCTGCAGTGTAGCTTTGAGCATCCTGAAATAAAACTTCAATGAATTCATTTTCTTCTTTTATACTATGCATATATTTCCCACTTCCAAAAGACAATGGCTTATGTAATAAAATCTGAATTAATGGGTGCTTATGGATATAACAACTATTTTTATTCCCCATCTTTTTCTTGCTTTTTCCAAAAAACTTACCTGAAATGTATTTTTTTGTCTGTAACCTTTTGTTTGGTTTGACAGTGTGTAAGAATTTTTCTCTCTATCCTTGAAGCTTAGACATTTTATCAAATTCTACATAAGTTTATCTTTTTCTAGAACTCCTATTATTCATATATTTAAGTCTTGTCTTTTTTCCTCTTTTTTTTTTTTTGGTATTTTCACTCTGTTATATTTCTTCCATTTGATCTTCAAGATAATGATTTTGGATTTATTAATAACTTCTTTCTTTTTTTCCAGTTTTCTACTTTTTCATATAAATCCTGAGTGAGCTTTTTTTTAAAAAAAAAAAAAAACACTTCGAGAATCTCCTTTATACTTTAATATATTGTCTTAAAAATTCTTATTATAGTTTTATTAAATTCCTCTTTTGTTTCTTCTATTAATTTTTTTCTCCAGAATGTGGCTCTGGTCTTCCTCCCTCAAGGTGCTATATTCCTATTATTTTTTGCTAACTCTTGTCAGTAGGTGTTGTTTTTTTTTACATAACCTGTCCTAGTCAGGTTGCTAAATTCTCTAGGACTGGGGTAGATTGACAGGTAGTAGAAGTTTAGGTATCGATTTTTTTTCTGTGTTGGCAAATTGGGAAACCTCTCTGCTGCAACCTTTTTTCCATCAGCCCAGCCGTACAGCTCTCCTTTAGAGCTACCACTAGCAGAAATGAAAGATGTTCCTCTAGAGCTCATGTGGACAGTTTGAAGGACATTTTATTTTCTTAGGCCTGTGCTGATAACAATATATTGTTCTGGGGTTAGTTTTGTAAATACTATTACTAGTAAGATTACTTTATGCTTAGTAAACACAAATAAGGGCCTGAAATGAGTCCATGCACTTAAAGAGTTATTGTGTGAGTGTCATGGGCTTAGAAATATATTGAGTACAGAACATTGTCATGGTCGTTTTATTTCAGGCAAGTTTCTTAGCAAAACTCCAGCAATACAGGCAGTAAAGATAAATTTGATGTCCATAAGCATCCACTGAATCAAACACTTATTATGTAAATCATTGTCTTTTGGAAGTGTAAAATACATTATAATAGAAGAAAATTAGTTCATCATTGAAATTTTATTTCTGACACTCAAAGCCACGCCTCAGAGAAACTTTGAACATAGCATTTTACATCAGTTGCTTTGGTTATTGGCTATTGGTAGCTTGTGTGCTACTTTTTCTTCCTTCCTTCCTTCCTTCCTTCCTTCCTTCCTTCCTTCCTTCCTTCCTCCCCCCCTTCCTTC
>NW_011888981.1:55492-102080 GCF_000151845.1 Pteropus vampyrus
CCCCCCCCTTTCTTTCTTTCTTTAGGAGAACTCAAATTTATTACCCACAGTCCCAGCAGAGCTAGTGCTCTGAAGATCTGGGCCTTATTTCTTAAGGAATATAATTTTAAGTATTTCTAGGTCTTTGATTAAAAACTAAGATTAAAAAAACTAAGATGATAGAATTTACTAAAATTTAGCTTAAAAATTAATTTAATGTACTCTATTTCTTACAACTAAAATAAAATTATATTTTATTTCAGACTTGGTCTCTTCATTCACTTGCTTTGATAGTGGATTCTAGTGGCCCAATGTATCGTGGGTATGTGGAACCAACATTATCTCTAGTTCTTACCTTGCTTTTGACAGTTCCACCTTCGCATACAGAAGTTCATCAGTGTTTGGGTAGATGCCTGGGTGCTATAATTACTACTGTTGGCCCTGAACTACAAGGTAAGTTCATCTTAAATTAAAGGAACTAATGGTTAAATTAAATAAACACTCAAGTCAGCAAATTACTGTGAATTTATCCTGAATGTATAAGCTACTTTCCAAGTTTATTTCAACATTTATTAAATGCTTTTAATGTGTCACGCTTTTTTTAAACAACTCATTTGATTCTGACAACTATCCTGGGATTGATATAGCTCTCCATTTTGCAAGTGAAACATTGAGGCTGAGAGAGGTTAAGAACTTTTCCAAGGATATATTTGTCTATAGTCAGTGAGTGGTTGGAGTCAGACATGAAGCCCAGATCAATTTCTTTTTCTTGCATTCTTAACCACTATGGACGGATAATTTTAAAAGGAAAGAAGTGAAAACAAAAGATCTTAAAGAAGAATGCTAACAATGGAAAAATATGTGATATAGACTTGTTTCTTTCATGGACTCAGCAATCTCTTTGAGAAAGTTGATAGTCTTTTTTTCCAATGAATACCCGAAGGATATGGAGAGAATAAATATACACCTTTAATTAGGTATAGATGTTTACCAAGTGCTTTCTGATGTGATGATGATAAGGCAAAGCATATATCAAATTAGAATGTGACTCTTATGTGACTCTTTATGTTTGGTCTTTATATGTATATAAAATTATTTTACATTTGTAAAAATTTTAAATCAATTTGGCAATTAAGAAATTTTTATATAGACAGTATAGAATACTACCATTTATTTTTCCTAATTACCTCTGTAAAAGTTGCTATTAACTTATTAGGAAAATGGAATTTGAAATAATTATGTAATAGAGGTAATAATGTTGGTCGAACAGAGAACCAGAGAATAAGGAGTCTTCTGGCTCTTTCAGATAAAAACAATGATGGGTTTAAAAGACAATATAGTTTATTGAGGAATAAATATAAACCTAGCTAAATCTAAAAGAGATGCATTTTTGTCATCCATATACAGTCATGTTTTGAAGTCATTTCTATGGACTGTAGACTTTTTGTTAATAGCAATTAGAAGGAGGGGTTATTTAGAAGTTAATTGTTTTCTAGGATTATTTTTTATGATAACAAAATAATTGTATTTTACTTTTTTTTTTTTTTTTAAATTTTACTACTAGGGAATAAAGCAACAATTTCCACAATTTGTTCTTCTTGTTTGGTGGGTTGTGCAATTACCCAGGATCATTCAGATTCCCTCGTTCAGGCAGCTGCCATATCTTGCCTTCAGCAACTTCACATGTTTGCACCACGACATGTCAATCTATCTAGTCTCGTTCCTAGCCTTTGTGTAAGTATAAAGCCTGTTCCATTCATTGATTTATTTAGGGATCCCCAAATTTGTTTCCCAAAGGATCAAACTAGGCCAAAACAAAAAAATATGTTTCCTGGATGGTGACTTCTGGAGTTGCAATTTCAAAAGTCATTTTCTGACAATTTTATTCACTGATTTTCTCTTTCACATCTTAGGAAATATTTTCATAAACCATTTATTTCTTGGCTGAGAATGCATAATTTCAGTTTTTCCCACTCAGATTTTATTTCCTAAAGTTTGATTAATAACTTCTGAGGATCTGTTGCTATCATCATAGTCATTAATTTATTCACTCAACAAATATTTATTGAGAACCTGCTGTATGTCAAGCACCACGTGGACCATGAGGGATATATTTGTGGGTGAGAAAAATGAAGTCTCTGTTGTAATGAAGTTTATAGTTTCCAGGGAACATGGTCAGCAATAATTATTTACAAATCAGTGCTAGAAAAGGCTACAGGAGAGCATTTAATGGCCGAGCCTTTCGTAGTCTAGGGATTCAGAAAAGATTCCCCTGAAAAATGATATTTAAGATGTGCTCTGTAGGATACAGAGGAGTTAGTTTAGAGAAGAGTGTGATATTGGAGTAGATAGCATTTATTTTTAGGCAGAGGGAAAAAGATGTAAAAGGCCCTGAGATAGGAAGGAGTGTGATGCTTTTAAGGAACTGTTTAGTCATCTGGTAGAGTGGTACAAATGGAAGCCCAAATAGATTGAGTTTAGATGGAATATAAACAGAAACTTCTTTCCAGAAGTTTGACTGGAAAGGAGAGGACAGAGGACACTAGTTCAAGGGGGTAGTGGGGTCAGGAGAGACTCTTTTTTCTCCTACAGTAGTGAGATGTGAGCATGCTTAAATGCTAATGAGATGGAGCCAGCAGGGTGGAAGAGTTAAAGGTGTAGGGCAGAGAGGGAATGATCAGTTATCCAGGGTTCCTAATGGAATAGAGTTTCCAGGGCTTAGTAAGGGGATATCTCTTCCAGTGCAACATAAAGAGAGGAGGAAAGGATGACCATAGATATAGGTGGGTTTATAGATTTGGTGGCTGGAAGTTGAGGGAGTTA
The DNA here is from genome assembly GCF_000151845.1 of Pteropus vampyrus. Taxonomy (NCBI): domain Eukaryota; kingdom Metazoa; phylum Chordata; class Mammalia; order Chiroptera; family Pteropodidae; genus Pteropus; species Pteropus vampyrus. The sequence goes on from NW_011888981.1 coordinate 58,295, forward strand.
TCTAATGACTTTTACTTTCTTAATCAAGTAAAAGAGAAGATCAAATTCTGTGAATGAGGGAACAAAGAAGAGGTCAGAAGTTTGAGGAGAATGGGCTATGAGAGATGAGAGTAACTGGAGAAATATAAGATTCTGTGGTAGTACTAAGGGTTCAGTAGAGGTCAGTGGCCCTCTTTGGCTCCACTGTGTAATTAATGATGGTACCAGTCTACCTCGTGAGATTTTTTTCAGCACCTGTTAACAACTTGTGTGCAGGCATCGAGCAGCCAGATATTTTGATACATTCACAGTTGGGCTTTGGCCAAGCAGATTCAATTAAATGCCAGGATGACCGAGGCGAGGATGTTAACAAGACAGTGTTGAAATAATGGATTATGAAATGTCATTTGAATAAGGGAGGAAGGCAAAGACAGGAGGAGGCTGATATATGGGGACAAAGGCACTATAAATGTAACCATGGAAAGATATTGCTGAGAGAGAAGAGAAGGTAATCCAGGATGTGGTGAAGGAATTGAAGGCTAAGATATTAGATCTCATGTGGTATATTTAGCTTTACTCAACAAGATTTGCTCCTGTTTCACTACAGACCAGAGGGAACTGAACTAGTCTTAGATTGTCAAGGAGTTTGAGTGTGCCACAGGGCAGAAACCAGATGCACGTGAAATGGGAACAAAGACCATCCTTAAAGAAAATAGTCAACTAAGAGTATACATTAGATTGCATCCTGCAACAATATATATAGCTTCCTGCCAAAAGCCATGGTCTAATACCCAAGCTCCGAGGCCATAGATGGCACCTCTTAAACAAAGTGAACTTGTTACATGATACAAGCTTAGACAGGCAACTAACAAATGTGATGAAAATGCAGACACGCTCCTCAGTTGTCCGGTTCCTCCTTTTTTTTTTTTTTTTTCCTTAAGGGTAATAATACTATGGAAGTTGACCTTATGAGATAAGAACACATTTAAGAGGATCTGGGGAAGTAATAATATGACTTTTTTTAATCTTGGTGTAGGTTATCAATAAGCCATAGGGAACGCAGTGTGTTTCCTGTGTGTTAACACAAAATAATGTCTCCAAACTGATTTCCTTAGTAGAACCTCAAGGGTTTTATTACTTGGCACGTTGGAGCACTTTCCTGAACCTCTTCCAAAAGACTGAGTGGTATGATTAAAGACGGCTGGTGGGAAGGAAATAGCATGGCAGGATAAAGATGAGAAAAAAGGCCGTTCAAGTGTTGTCTTGTTTCCATATTGACAGAAGTCCTTTGTGCTGTCTTTATTACCAGATCTTTTGACGCTCACTGAAAAATAGTCTACACTTGGGTTCATCCAAATTAGTAAAATCAATTTAGATTTTTATAAATTTCATGTTCCTTTCTACTTAATTATTGCCACCAGAAGTGGTTGTATTATGTGATGATTCCATGTGTAACACAAATGAAGTGTGATTTTTTTTTTCAGCAAATGTTTTGAGAGATAAGTTACACCATAGTAATCTTTATTAAATGATAAAATAGTATTAAAATTTGTATAATGATAAGCTATTCAAAATGTGGTTTTGAAAGAATAACCACCACTCTGAATTATTGCTATTTCCCTTCTGGCAAGCAACTGCTTTTATACAATGTGACCAGTTATTCATTCTCCTGTCCTGACAGAATTATTCTGTGCATAAGCATTTATGTCATCTAGGAAAATTGTAGATGTCAACGAGAGGAAGACTTGAGCTGAATGCCCAAGTCATCAGTGACAGAGCCGGAGTGTCCAGTTGTCTAGGATGTAAGGACATGGTAGGAACAAGCAGAGATAGCAAGATGACATAAAGTGTAAAATAACAGGGGCTTTTACAGAAAGGTAGAGGTCTGATGTAGTAGAAAGCAGCACAGTGTGCCTGAGGCTTGTGGAATATAAGTAAAAAAGTGTCTTTGGAAAACAATTAGGCCTAATCTATAGAGGTTGAATACATACAGTATGACTCAGCAACTCCACTGTTAAGTAAGTACCTAACAGAAGTCCAGGCATATGTATGCCAAAAGACATGTATGGGAATGTTCGTTGCTATGTTATTCATTATACAAATTTTAATACTATTTAATAGCCAAAGAACAGACAACATAAATGTTCATCAATCAGCAGAGTGCTATAATTATTTAATAGAATACTATACAGCAATAAAAATGAATGAACTACTGTTACATGGAATCAATTAGATGAAAATCACAGACATATTGCTAAAAAGAAGCCAGATACAGAAGAGAATACTACTACATAATTCCATTAATATAAAGTTTAGGAACCGGCTAAACCAAACTAAGGGGGATGTCACGATAGATTGTGATTTTCTCTAAGGGACTAGGAAGGGACATGAGGAAACCACATTTTTTTTTTTTTAAATCAAATTTAGTATGTTTTGTTCCTAATATTTTGTGGGTTTTATCAGAAAGTGTCAATGGAAAATTTTCAAACAAATACATTTTTTACTTTTACCTAGTTTACAGTGACTGTAAGATACCATAGATTGTAATTTTAATGTCTAAGTATAGAGATGTTAAAATAGAAAAAGAAATACACCTCAGAATCATTGAAATGGAGTTTTTGAAAACACTTTGTAAACTAAAATATTTTATTTCTTTCATTTTCATTTTGTCTCAGCCAGTCAACATTTGTTGAAGGTATTTTCTTAGCTACAGTTCTATTTAATTATAATTAAATTACATTTTTATGGTATTCTTCTTCATACATATTTGGTCATTTGATTCTTACCACAATTGCGTAAGATAGGCATGGTAGACATTGTCCCCATTGTACAGATAAAAAGGAAGAAACTGAGAGACTAAATGACTTGTTCTTCCCATTTCAGATGAACATGCTTAAGCTTTCTAGTTTTAGGATATTTGAAAATTCTAAAATGTATTTATTTTTAGGATTAGAAGTGAATAACATTTTGCTGAAAAAAAATTTATCATGTTTTGTCCTTTGTTTTATTTTTTTAAATACTTGGTATAAATTTCATGAGCTATGAATTTTATGCAAATATATAAGTTATAAATGCTATGTTAACATAAAACATATAATCTATAATGGTATATTAATAATGCTATATTTTTATTACAAGAAATATACTATCTAGTATTGCGAAGGGGTGATGTAGTCCACATAATTATTCCGCCCTTCATCATTTCTAGATAGGATTTTTTCTAAAATGTATTACGCAATTCTGTGCTTAAAAAGCAGCATGTGAAAGATAATTTAATATTGTCTTAATCATATTTATAGTAATAATGATAATAGCTAATATTTATTGAGCAATTATAATGTGTTAGTCACTGTTCTAAACAAAATACTTATATTATTTCATTTTCACTATATTCCTGTGAAGAATTACTATCTCCATTTTCCAAATGAGGAGACAGGGCACAGATTAAGTACCTTGTCTAAGGTCACACAGGAGTAAGTGACAGAGCCAGGATTCAAATCTCACTTGAGCTCTTAAATCATTAGGCTATGCTGTGCCTTATACTTTACTTCACATATCAGAGTGTACTATATTGATTCTTTCAAGAACTTTTGAGATAAAAGGCTCTATTTTGCAGTTCTTTTCAGGTGATTATGTTTGCTTAATTTTGAAAATTTTAATAAATACCCTCCTTTGCTTTCAGTTTTTACTGTGCGCTCTGCCCCCTCAGTTTTCATTCACTGCATTTAATCTATGCACTTAAAAAGTTTAGATGGCAAAGTTTAGTAGGACCATGTGTAAATATGATATGCAAAAGATCCTTCTGGACTTTAAATATATGATCTTTAATGCCCAGGTTTTGGGACAGTTATTTTGACATAAAAAAATATATATATTTTTATGTATTTTATTGGTATTATTGTATTTCCAAAAGGCCATTATTAGGCTGTAGTTTTTGAACAAATGAGACTGTTAAATGAAGAACCCCTTCACAAGTAAGGTGATAATATACATTCGTTAAACAAGTAAGATTACAGCTTTTTAAAAAAATTGTCTAAAATTGTTATGGTTTCCAGGTTCACTTATGTAGTTCCCATCTGTTGCTTCGACGAGCAGCTGTGGCGTGTCTCCGACAGCTTGCACAAAGAGAAGCGGCTGAAGTATGTGAATACGCCATGAGCTTAGCAAAGAATGCAGGAGACAAAGAGAGCAGTGGTGCTAGTAAGTTATTTTATCAGTCAGTATTTTTTTCGTTTAATATTTTGACATTTCAAATGGGTATTACTTATTAAGTCACATTTTTATGTTAAAATGTGGCCAATTTTCTTATTCTTTTAAATAAAATAAAAGTGTTACCGCCTTTAAAATTATGTTGTAGTTTTCTTGGCAATTTCACATTTTTACCTTTAAAAAATTTTTGCAGCTTAAAAAGATAGCAGTTAGTATCTGAATAATTCTGCCATCCCTTGAGGATGATTTATATATATAAAGAATGACTAATTCTGGGAATATTGCTTTGTGTCACTAATAGACTTCTGAAAAGAGAAATGATCTATTTTGGGGGTACCCAAAGAGAAAGGTTCCCGTCTTTGACAGCAGTTAACTTTTTGTGATATAACTTTTCCTCTGAGAAATAAGGCCAAAGTAACAAATAATCTATGAAATGTCAGTAGATGATTTGGTAGCAAAAGGTAAATCTTTGATTTCTTCAGATCTTTCTGCTTTTTTGGAGGGTTTTAAGCATATCACAGCTGGTCTTCTAGAATCTAGAGATAGGTTGTTTGGGAACTTTTTCAGAGCTTAATTGACAGAGCTCTTTCCTCTATGTGAGAGTAAGCTAAGAGCTTTCCAATGCACAGAAGTTGCTTAGGTACTAAGAAGCAAGATACCAAAATAACTTCAATTTTAGCATAGTATAATAAGAGTTCTATTAAAAAACATACTGTGTTCACTCTTAGGGCTGCCATTTTTATTACTTTGTTTATGAGAACAAAAACATTTTTCGATAAAGCAAGAACTTTAACTGTTACTATTTCATAACACTATTACTTTTGATTGTATGTTTCTTAGAAGGAATTTTCCACATTTTTAGATGAACTTTTAGGATACAATGCATTTATAATTTGTGTTCTGTCTTTATAGATTTTTTGAAAAATCTGAACTGTAAGATTTGAATCAGGTTTCAATTTATTCTTCCAACACGTATAGCAATAAGTTTTCAGTTCGTTACATTAAATCTATTTAGAAAATATCTGTTGCCCACACTTCTTAGAATCAAATATTTTTACTGAGCATTCCCTGGATATTTGTTTAAAATACCTCAGAATAATCAGTCTTAAAGATCAGGGTTTTACCTTTAATTGTCAGATTAAATTCTAATCCTCAAGATATGTAAACTGGAAGCCACAGATAAATTATATATATAGCTAGCTGGTTTTGTTGCTATTGTGAATTTACATGTAAGCCTTGTTCTTTAGCATAATTGTTATCTACAGTATACAGCAAAATCTTATACAAGTTCATCTGTAAAAATTGCTTTTCAGATGTCAGTCCTTTTGCACCTGGAGGTAGTTCTCGAAGTGATATCCATTGCCGACACCGAGGTGTTAACATAACAGAAACAGGTCTTGAGGGACTTCTTTTTGGAATGCTAGACCGAGAGACAGATAGAAAATTATGTTCCGATATTCATGATACTTTGGGACATATGCTTTCATCATTGGCTGTAGAAAAACTTTCCCACTGGCTAATGCTTTGTAAAGATGTCCTGGCAGCTTCTAGTGGTATGTATTTAAATAAAAAATATGTTTTCAAAATAATGGAAAACTACTACCTGATATGTATTTATATATACACATATGTAGATCTATGCATAGATATAGATATATATACAAATGTGAACTTACATTTAAAAATACTAATAATTTTTAATCTAGATTTCTATATAAATGTTGAAGGTTAAATTACATTGCAATCTAATGATTTTTTTTTTCGAAAATGACTAAATTCAAACTAAATTTTCATATATAAAAATCCCAGGTTACTCTGTAGTTAATATGCTATATGAAACTAGTCATATATGTAAGATACATTTATATTATCCTTTAGATTGATTGTCTAAAAAAGAGACTTGCCAATTCTGTTTTCAAAAAATGAGAATTTAGTCTTTTTAAAATTAGAAATCTTTTAACATTAATGCTATTTCTATAGCATCATTTTTGCTAATATGTGAGGTTGTTACAATATGCTTTTATTTTTATTACAGATATGAGTACTGCAACTCTGTTAAGTAGTGGAAAAGATGAGGAATCTGAAAAGAAAGATGAGATGGATGATGATACCATGTTTACCACACTAGGCGAAGAAGATAAATCAAAGCCCTTTGTGGCACCTCGGTGGGCCACTCGGGTGTTCGCTGCTGATTGCCTGTGTCGAATCATCAATTTGTGTGAGAATGCGGACCAGGCTCACTTTGATCTTGCAATGGCCCGTTCTGCTAAACTACGAAACCCTACAAGTAAACTTAAAATAAGTACTTTTTTTCCTCAGAGTATTTTTATAGGTTTGAAATATTTTACTGCTATATAACATGCTTTAGACTGTGCTTTTCATGGCTGTCTGTCTGTCTGTCTATCATCTATCATCTAAATCATTTGCTCTAAGGACATGGTGACAGTAACTTATGTTTCCTCAGTACATTGTCCTAGTTTTAACACTTCAGTGTTAAAAGTCTCAGGTTAGCACTCTATTACAGAAATGGCGAAGCTTTTCGGTGCATAAAGTGAGTTTTGCAGTCCCCAGTATGGAAAATGTCAGAATTTTTGAATGCCTTGGCAGATTTCAAACTTGCAGATTTCAAACTGTTAGATTTCAGAAATGCTATTAGGTTTTTTGAAAAGGTAAAAATTGTTTATTACTGAAAGCGCTCACTGTTTTTATCTTTTATAAGCTTTTTATACCACACATCCCCGGGAATTTACAGAGATTATGAGCTTCAGTATCTTTATTTTACAAATGAAGAGACAGACAAGCTGAGAGAACTGTAGAGTAACAAACTGTCTCTGTCTTGTACTTTGTAGTCTCTTCATTACCCTGTCATTTTTTAAATATCTGAAGACACATTATATGTATTAACAATATTGAAGTCTATACATTAAAAATGCCTTTCAGCTTATTGTGTTTGAGAAACAGCAGAGTTCACAATGGATTAAAAAAAACAAACAAAAAGTAAAACAGTGGTAAACCATGTATAAAATGTGAATCTGAATATAGGATACCAACAAAGCACGATATGTCATTAACACTGTCTTTATTCATGTCATTATTTATCAAATATTTACTGAATCCTGTTCTTTGCTACACATTGGTAATACAAAGAAGAAAATAAACATAATCCATGCCTTTGAAAAATTTTAATTCTAGAAGACAGAGAAACAGATTTATCATTCACATAATTATATGTCCCAGTATTGGTATGATAGAGTGCTTTGGGGACATTAAAACGTAGTATTCATTTCCTGAATAGCCAGGGAAGACCTCACGGAATTTTGAAGCTAAATTTTAAAGGCAGAGAAAGTGTTTTCAAGGTAGAAGAAGCTGGTTGTATTAGTTGTCTATTGCTGCTATATAACAAATGATTACAAACTTAGTGGCTTAAAACAACACAAATTTATTGACATATAGTTCTGTACATCAGCAAGTCCAACATTAGGCTCACCAGGCTAAACTTGAGGTGTTGGCAGGTCTGTGTTCCTTTCTGGAGGCTCTGTAGGAATCTTTTTTCTCTTTCTCAGCTTCAATAGGTGACCTGCAGTTCTTGGCTTTTGGTCCCTTTTCTTTATCTTTAAAGCCAGAAAGGCTGAATCTCTTTGTGATCCTTCTTTAGTTATCAGAGGAAAAGCACTCTGATTTTACAAGCTTGTGACTAAATTGGACCCATATGGAAAATTTAGGATAATTTTCCCATTTGGTGGTCCATAATTTTAATCACATCAGGGAAGTCTCTTGCCATGTAAGGTAACATATTCACAGATTCTAGGGATAAGAGAAAGGACATATTTGGGCACCATTATTCTGCCTACCACACTGGTTTATTATAAGCAGAGGGAGTGAGAGAATTTGTAAAGGCACAGGAGGATAAGTATTCCTGCTGTATTTAAGGAATGGTAAAGATCTTTAAATTGGCTTTCCTTTCTATGTCTTTCTTATTTTTTTTTTTTTCTCATTATGTGTCTTGTTCTTCTGCCTGCATTGTCAGAGATCCTCACAAGTTTTCCCTTTATATCACTGATAATATTTTATTCTTTTCTGCTTCTGTAGTGCATCTTAAGTCTTCTTTTGTTTTTTTAGTTTTCCTTTAATTTTTCGGTCTTTCTTTCACCTCCATTATACTGAATTCTTTTCACTCATTATAGTTTTCTGTTCTTGTTCTATAGCAGCCATGATTTTTGTATCCTATTGAGATGACAAATGATTTTCTAAATTTTATTCTTGTTTTTATAGAAAATTATTTTCAGAGGTTAGCTTTTTCGCCGAATCTTCAGAATTTTTCTTTTCCCTGGGTATATTTTTTTTTCACAAGCTTGTTTGTTTATGTATCATTGAAAGAGGAGCACACTCATCATGTTTGGCATTTTCTCACACTGTGTAATGTTGTTGGGTGGATCGCCCATGTTCTCTTGATTTACTGGGTACTTCACATTGGTAGCTGGATGGTGAGCTGATATAACAGCTCCCCGACCTAGATTCCAGTATCTAACTTGCTTCGTTTTGCTTTACTGAAACAGGATCCTTTCTAGCACCTACTGTCTGCCATTATGAACAGTCATGGCAGAGTATGTGGAAGATTATAGACCCAATAAGTGTGGGCTCTTCCTGTGTCATTCTTATCTCTCTTTCTATCTACTGTGTTTTAGTTGTAAGGAATTACTTCTCCCAGATGTCATAAACCTCTAACAGCCTGCTAATTCTTTCCCCATTTTGGAGTTTCTTCCCAGTACCCCTTCCTATTACACCCCTTTAAGAGTTCATCTCCTTGTATTTGAAAAAAAGATAAAGGTCCTGACTTAAGAAAGGTTGGAGGTAGAGATTGTGTGGAGAAGCAACAGCACTTTCATTCCAGGAACAACTGCCTAGTTTGGTTTGGTAGATTAATATAGTCCTGGACCTTGTCAATTAGGTGATGGAGAGAGCAGGAGGACTAAAGGGTCCTTTTATTTACTTTGGGTTGGCATAATATGAATATGCCCATTTTAATATGGCTCCTTCTGCCTTAGAAATTTTCTTGCAAATTCTGGCAATAGTTTTTTGTATCTAGTTTTTATCGATGGTGTGTTTTTACCTTTCTCAGTTGAGGAAGCACTGGGGACTTCTAGCAAAATATTTTTTTGCTCTTAGTCTTCTTTGCTTCCCTCCTTTAAACCAACAGATATTCTTTTATGAACTTAAGATTCTAAAATTGGCCTTTTAGGTAGGCACATGAAAAAAGTGGAAGATACTTGTAACCTTCACAGTAGCAATAACAGCAAAACCTGTTTAAATAGGAGCTATTTCAGGGTGAGGTTGAACCACAGACTTGCCACTGCTTCAAAAAATCTTTGCAACTTTTGTAGCCTCCTGAAGGATTTTAGAGTCCTCTAATTCAATAAATTCTTTAATTTCTGTTACCTTGTCTTTAAGTTTGCTTATCTTTCCTTCTTCAGTATCTAATCGCTAATAATCTTATCCAGTATATTTTTTATTGCAGATATTTTATTTTTTATCTCTAAAAGTCCTGTCTGTGGTTTTCTCTTTTATTTCTCTCTTCATATTTATACTTTCCTTTTCCTTCTTGAATATAGGTAACATATTTATAATATCTGTTTTAAGGCCTCTGCTAATTTATCAACTCTCTCATTTCTAGAACTGTTTCTGTTTGTCGATTTTTTTCCTTTCCTTTCTTTGTTATGAGATATATTTTTTCTGCTTATTTGCATCCCTGGTACTTTTTATTAGATGCTACACATTGCAAATTTTGTGCTATTAGTGCTGGATTTTGTTTTATCTCTTTAAATGGTGTTGGACTTTGTTCTGGGTTGTAGTTAAATTACTTGACATCTTTTGAAATCTCTTGAGACTTGCTTTTAAGCTTTGTTAGGGCAGATTTAGGTCAGCCTTTACTTTAAGGCTAAAAGGAAAAAATACTTCCCTTTCTGCATCTTATCCTTATAAAAGTCTTTTTCAGAGTAGGGTTTGGCAAACTACAGCCTGTAGTTCAAATCTAGCCTACAGCTTGTTTTTGTAAATAAAGTTTTATCAGAGCACTGCATAAACATCTGTATACATGCCGTATACATGCTGTATACAGATGGTTATGCAGTGCTCCAATAAAACTTTATTTTCATACTACAACAGCAGGGTTGTGTAGTTGCTATAGAAATTACATGGCTGGCCTAGTCAAAAATATTTATTATCTGTTTTTTTACAGAGGAAGTTTTCCAGTCCCTGTTCTAAAAGAATTAGATTTCTTTGGGGAAAGTTATAGTAATCAGTTTACCAGTGTTCTTGAGAGATTATAATATGGAAACTTTCTTGAAAGTGTATCTTTGTTATTTTTAAACACTAAAATATGAGAATCAAAGTGCTTTTTAAAGGAAATTTATTTCATTTTATATTTTTGCATTATTACACTTATTTTTGGAAAAGTTTTCCTTTTTCCTTCTATTTTTATTTTCAGATGACCTCTTGGTACTTCATCTTTCTGACCTCATTCGCATGGCATTCATGGCTGCAACCGATCATAGTAACCAGCTGCGGATGGCTGGACTCCAAGCACTTGAAGACATTATCAAGAAATTTGCATCTGTGCCTGAGCCAGAATTTCCAGGTCATGTGATTCTGGAGCAGTATCAAGCTAATGTGAGATATCTTATTTATTTAAAAAGTTAAAATTGATCTTTGGAGTGATCATTAAAAGAGTAAAGATTCCCTGTAGAAATGTATTTGGAATTGCAGCCTATTTATTCACATGGAAGACATATCTTTCCTCCCATTGTCTGTTACATAGTTTGAATCAACTCACAGTTGCAAAAACAACAGCATAAAACTTGTCACTATTTTTAAGTCGTGATAACATGTTAGTGATAAAACTAGAATAGAAATTCCAGCCTGGCTTTCCTGACTTATGTTTAGATATTTAGCCTTGCCACTTAAAAGATAAAAAGAACATTCACAGAGTGTTGTGGATTTGCTGCCATTATTTTTATATGTTGAGACTTTATAAGCATTTTAAAAAATGAAAAGCAACTGTGCCCTGTATGCGAAAGGATAAATTAACTTTTAATAACAGCAGATAAACTATTACAGAAAGAATTAGATACTTTTGAAAGATTTTTTCTTTCATTCTAAACAGAGGCACTTATTTCTCCTGAGATTTATTCCTTTAATTATGTTCTTCAAATGAGACACAATAGATGTAATCCTAATAATGGTGATTATATGAAAGCAAAAAACTTAACATTAGCAAGGAAAGAACAGACTTTTTTTTACTGTGATTATATCATACTCTTGGTTCCAGACACACCACACCTTTTCTAAAATTTATACTTAAATGAAATAAAAGTGTAAATAATGTATAATTCATTGTTTTTCCAACACAGGTACAAATGAGGAAGTTACAGTTTTTAGCCCAACTGGCTACAGAAAACCTATGTACAGTTGTTTACCCCCAATACCCAACCTATCAGAATGAAGATCTTTTCTATTTTTTAATTTTCAGTTAGAAATAATTTCAAATAATTTCAAACTTACAAAAAAGTTGCAAGAATAGTACAAAAAACTGTCTTATATCCTTTATTCATGTTTGCCAATTGTTAATTTTGCCTCATTTGCTTTAACATTTATAGTATCGATCTCTCTCCACACAAACAAACTCATACACACTTTTATTTCTAAACCATTTAAAAGTAAATTATTTAAGTCACGTACCTTTACCCTTGGACATTTCAGTCTATATTTCCAAAGGACAAGAACATTGTCTTACATAATTATAGAACACTTATCAACTTCAGGAAATTGAACATTACTATATACTATTTTTATATAATCTATTCTAGTTTTATCAGTCGATCCAGTGATCTCTTTTATAGTATTTTTACTCCGTCAGTATGGGATCAAATACCAGCTCTGTGATTAGCTGATTATTGCAATGCTAATACTGCATTTAGTTGCCATGTATCTTTAGTCACTGAGAGGGGCTCTTGATCCATTTCCAAATTGTTGCTTATATGCCTTAGCAACTGAATCTCTAGTGAAAGGGAAGAAATCTTAGATTAGGAGTTCACTACATCTAAATCCTTATTCAGCTCATGCATATTAATTAAATCTAATATATCTAAGAATTTGTGACCGATGTTGGCTTATTAAAAATAAAGCTCATAGTTCTTCACTTATTATAACAACAGTAAATAAAGTAATATTTCTTGAGTAACCTTCTTTTAAAGCATCTCATTTTCAAGTGAAATGATCTGTCAGGTTTTTTGGTGACTGTGAATTTTTACTACTAAGTTATTTAACAGAATTGATCCAGTTATCTGAGATTCATCCAGGACACAAATACTGTTAGAAATATGTTCAGGAAAACATAGAAAAAAAAGAATAGCAGTTTTTTGTTATCTCTGAGACCATGTTACTTTGTCAGAAAATTCTGTTTACAATTAAACAAAAACAAAGGAAAGAGAAAAAAATTAATTGCCTATTTGGTATAGCATTTATATAGTTTTAATAGTGATAACCTTCTGTAAAGCAAAAGAAAAATGATGTGGTTGAGTTCATTGTATCTGGAAAGAAAAATAAGAGAGATGTAATAAAAAGGAAAAGAACAAAGATGTGTTTTGTATGTTTTCCTCTCCAAAGACACAAGACGCTTTATGTTTACTACTTATCTTTAAACATAAAATACTTGTACTCATTTTTCTAGGTGGGAGCTGCTCTAAGACCAGCCTTTTCACAAGATACCCCATCAGACATAATAGCAAAAGCTTGCCAGGTAAGAAGAAAAATAGCGTTTTCTAAAGTTATCTTCTATAAATTCAAAGTTATCTTAGAATTTTACTTCCAAGAAAGAAGAATGAAAAATTAAATTACATTTATTTTTATCTTGGAAATATAACAGTGACAGTTTCCTCTTTTATTCTGTATCAAATGATGAAGTAGGGACTGTTAATCACATCCTCTTTTTTGTCATAGCTGAGGATATGACTTGGGTTACATGACTCTTATATAATCCAGAAATGAGCAGAGATATGAAAATCATGAGTGACTAAAATGAAAGTAACTGCAAAATCTGGAATTAAAGAATGTAAAGTAACGATGCTAGGAAACAGAAGATTTTTTTTTGACCATAGGCTATGGAAATTCTACAAGTTTCTGGGTATTAAATTATCCTACAGAGAATTTCACAATATGGAAATATCATTGCCAAGTTAATCCCAGGGGATTATTCTCACATAATTGTATCTGAAGAGAGTTACGAAAGCAGTTATGTTCCTACATCTTTCGTAAGATGATAATAATAATGCCTCATCCTGAAAAAGGAATCATGCATTAAGCTCTATTTTTTCATAAAATCAGATCCTTCTTCTGCTTACCTAAGGATAACAGAGAAGAAACTCTCTCCTTTTGAGTTTTCTGGAGTACAGGGATCTGGTCTATCGTTATTGTTTAGAATCCATAACCAAGCTACGTGGTCTCTATGCAGAGAATGTTCTGTCGTTTGCAATGATACGTTAGGGATTCTGACTTAGTTCTCTCTTTGGCTGAATGGATTTGCCTCTTCCATTATTAAGACTTACTTCTCTGAAGCCTGCTGTCTTAATGGTGACCTTCAGAGAACTGAACTTCTCTCACCAATAGCAGACAGAAGAGGGAGCCTAGTTTAAGGAGATCTATGGATCATGGTACAAATTTTAGAGTTACAGTAGGTCATTTGCTTTGGGATATGAGCACATCAACATCAGAAATCACAGTCATGTGTAAATAAATGTATCATGGTGATGTTTCAGAGCACAGTATTTAAGCAGAGAAAACCTCCTACAAAGCTCGGTCATTAGAAAAGCAAAGGCTATTAGAATTTCATCTTGTGAATAAGTACTGTGAAAATTTCCTGTTACTGAATTTGCCTTAAACATCTTATTTCTTATGTGGTTCTAGCTGCTTTTTCTATAAGAAATTTCTTCTTTTCTAGTGGCAGGCATAAGTTTTTGATCTCCTGTCATTCTGTTTCTGGGAGGAAACTTGGTTTTAAAACGTGTGGAGCAGTGGGTTGCAAGTTTCTTTCCTTACGGGAAAGTAAGGAGTTGGCTTTAGGCAGATCATGAAACATGGCATTCCAACTTATTTACTAGATAAATGTAATGTTAAACCTGGAAATCAGGGTAATTCTTAGATATTATGGGAAGATCTTCAATTGTAACACAGTTGGGGACAATAATCAGTGGGTTAATAAAGAATCATTTAAAGCAGGATAGGAATCATAAACATAATACATACTTTAAGTATTGATTTCAGCTTAAAACTTATAAATGTACATTCATTCACCACTCTTTTGATGTAAGGCTAAGGTCTTTTCTCAATATAATTTTGCTGATGCAATGCTGCATTGTTTTTCTACATAAGTCAAACCCATAATGCAGTATCTGCAATTTCTAGTTTCATGTTCTTTAAAGTGGAGAAAGTACTTAGGTTTTTGCAAAGCAAATGTAGTGCCAAATCCTCAATCTTTACAATTTCTCCCAACTTTTAGTTATATTTCTACCAAATTTCATTGAAATATTTATCAGATTTCTTTAATATATTTAGTTTTCTTAGGAATAACAGCTCAACTTTCATATTCATGTTTAATCTTTTTTCACTTTAAATGTCATATTTTCAACATTGTCTTGACTGGCATTTTATTTTGCCATCAGTATGTTCATAATTGATAACAATCAATTTTAAAATATCCTTATTAATTTTTATTAAATTTAGTTTTGACGTCTTTGAGAATAAGATTATAAGAGAAAAAATAGTTAATATTTATTCTCAACTTCTAAAAAGTTTTAAATGTAGGAACACAATCCATTAACCACGATTCAATATCAAGTGCTTTAAAGCCAAAAGCTTTTTCATAGAAAATTTATTTATTAGCGAAACTTGAGCCAACTGTACTCATTTGGCCTTGACGTGAAGCTAAGTGAGACTATAGTATCGATTAATCTCTCTTTGTGTGATTCATACAATGTTTCATTACAGAAATATCCGTGTGTTAATTGTGGGGCGCTGCCACACACATCTTACTTGGTGTCTTCCTTAATGGGGCTCTTATACCTTGTTACCTTTTGTCAAAAAGTTGTGAATTGTGAAACATGTCTTGGCCAAAAGATAGAAAGCAAGGACTGGTAATTGTTGGAAAAAGCGGGCCCTGTCCGTCCACCACTCCTTCTTGACATCCCTCCCTTGGCTTCAGTATCGCCACAGTACAGTAATAGTCACTTAATTGAACACATTGCTTATTGTCTATACACATTCTTTCTTGTACATAAGTACTGAAGCAGTTTTCCTAGAGCCCAATTCTAATAATATCTCCCTGTTCAGAAGCCTTGGAAACTCATGATTGCCTAAATCTGAATTCAGTTCTAAATTGTACCATAATCTATTCCCACTTAACTTTCCTAATCTCATCTCTCCTTCCATGTAGCCTCCCTGTATCTATACATACAGACCTTCCTGATATCAAAACATTCCCATTTTTCCTACTAGAATCAATCTCTCCCTCCTCTGTTTTAAGTACAGTATTGTAATCATAAAATATTCTCATGGATTTGTTCAATCTGTGTTTTCTTACTTGAGGACAAGGACTAGTTTTTTTTCCTTTATTTTTAATCTCTTCCATAGAACTCAGAATAACCCTTTTCTTGTAATAAGCAGAAATGTTGTTGAATTGAAGAATTATTCATGACTGACCTGATTTGGGTGGAAAATTTTTTCTGATAAGATGTTTGTCCAATTAGACAATGGAACATTAGTAAATACTATTTTGTTTTCGACATAAGTATATAAAAAAAATTCGTAAATTGATTTGTTACTAAAAAATTAAAGTATAGATTTGGAGTTTTTTATTGATTTTGTTCTGTGTTTCTTCCCCCAAGTAAAAAAAGTTATATTTACTCCATTTTCTTACATGTTATATGTTAATTTTTTTTAACAAAGATTAAAAATTTTGCTTTGGCTAGGTGTGTAGTACGTGGATTGGAAGTGGAGTTGTTAGTGATCTCAACGATCTCCGTCGAGTACACAATCTGCTTGTTTCTTCTCTGGACAAAGTTCAGTCCGGAAAAGGCTCTTCCAGCCAACTGTACCGGGAGAGTGCCACAACCATGGAAAAACTGGCTGTTCTCAAAGCGTGGGCGGAGGTAACTATGGCCTATTGTTTCTGAACCATTTCTCCACATGTGAGAAACGTTCCCCATTCCTATAGGTAAAAATATTGTCGTTTGATTTTTTTTAATGGACCCTTGGATTCAGATATTTTTTAAAATCTCTTATTTGCTATTTCTCACTGAAATACATATACACTTATGTCTCAAAAGAATTCTTATTAAATGTTTGAAAATTATATATTTTTTTAATTTTTATTTTTCAATGAGTTGACATTCAATATTATTTTAAATTAGTTTCAGGTGTACAGTATAGTGGTTAGACATTTTTTATAATTTATGATGTGATCCCCTGATTAGTCTAATACCCACCTGGCACTATACGTAATTATTATAATATTATCGACTGTATTTCCTATACCGTACTTCACATCCCTGTGACTGGTTTGTAACTACTAATTTGTATTTCTTAATCTCTTCACTTTTTTCACCTAGCCTGAAAATTATATTTGTTAATGAGTTTTTTTAAAACTTCTATATTGAGGAAGGGCCCTCCTTACTTACTGTGGGGAAATTAGACAGGGAAAACATACAAATATAAGTAATAGAAAATAATTTAGGCCAAGAATCTTTTATTTGATTAAATTTCAGGAGACTTGCCAACAGTTTGCGTTTTGTTTTTTAATAGCCGATTTTTACCCCTCTCATTCCCACAGCCACTTTTTTAAAATAATGACATTGTTTTAAATTCACCTTTCTAAATTCCTTCTGCCAAATACTTTACATTTTTATCGTCTGCATTCAGGTATTTCAGCTAACTCTTTATTTCTTCCTGTGCCAACCCAGTTATTTTACTTCCATATTTCTGTGGTATCAGCTGCCTGTGGCCACCCAATTGAGGCAATTGCTGGCTCAAAGCATGCAACATCCAGATGATATAGTTTAGATATAGAAGGTCTGGGTTTTTGTTTTTGTTTTTTTTATTCACAGAAGAAAAATGGAAAAATATAGAGCTCAATAAGATATTATGGAAATTAGTTTTCTCTCTGTTTCTTAGACTGTTAGATCAAGCTGTCCTCCAAATAGACTATCCTTGAGTGTTCCTTTATTTTACCCTGCTGCCATTGTTGGCTTAGACAGGTAAAATTTTTTTCATTTACAATGATAAAATGATTACTCTTTTTGATAAAATTTTACTTTTTTTCAAGTTAATTCAGATCTCTAATTTTAGATGGAAAGTAGTTTAATAAAAAAATACTAAAATATGACTATTTTCTTTTACTTAGAAATTAATAAAAAATCTGTTAATTTTCACCTGTCAAAATTTTTAACTAAAACTTACTTCTTTTCTTATTGGTAGAAATTACATGCCAGCTGATTTAGTAATTTTTATTTTTTTAAAATGGCTTCAAAAATAGCTATTAATTCTCCAACTTGAATTATTAATTTTCCCAAATGTAGAGACTATTATGTAGTTTGATGATCATAAGATCCTTTGTCAGTTAGCCAGTTCTCCACTGACTTGCATTAATGCGCTTGACTCACCTACTAGGAAGTCTGGCATAGATCAATATAAAAAGCATTAAATGTTGAATCAGAGGCCTAGAACAACAAGTTATGTCTCTATAATTTACCATCTCTGTGACTTTGGTCAGGTTAAAGCCTCAGTTTTTTCATTATAACATGGAAATAATATCTTATTAGGCAATGTGTGTAAAAGCGCCTAGCATTGTATCTGACACTGGATGGAGGATAAATAATTGCTTTTAAAAAATTAGATCAGAACCTCACATAACTAAATAATGTACATTTTTCTTTGAAACTCTTTTCTTAGTTTTGGGTAACTTGGTACTATAAGTTAATGATTTGCCCCTCAAGCCTGATTCTTTAATATTCTCTAGTAATTCTTTTCCCTTAGTTTCCTTTCCTTCATCATTTTCCTCACATGCCAAGCACATTCTAGATTTCTCTACTCAAGACCTATCTTTGCCTCTACTTTTTCAGTTTTCCAACTCCTCATATTGTGACATTCAAATATTTAGATTTATGTGAGTTGGGAACTGTCCTTTTACCTATGTGACCTTGGGGAGTTATTTAAGTGCTTCTTTAAGCCTGTTTTTTCAGCCTTAAAGTGTTGGTGATGATACACATTTCATAGGATTACAGTATGAATTAAATGAGGTAATCAGTGACTTTGTACAGTACCTACCATGTTATACATGCACAATGACTTCTGTTAACTTCTGTTATTAATATAATAATTATTGTTTTAAAGATTTCCTCTAACCTAAAACTAACTTTTCTCATTCTCTTTACCTCTCACTCTCTGATTCACTCAACAAAGTGTTATTGAGCTCTGTACCAGACTAGCAGTTGAGAATACAGTAGTGAAGAAGATAGATGTAACACATTTACTAAGGAAGACAAACTTATGAACAAGTAGATGCAACGAAATGTAATGAATGTTATCATAGGAGAAATATAGAGTGTTTTGGAACATATAGCAGAGGTACCCAAAATAGTCTTGTAGCTCAGAGTAGGCTTCTTGGAGAGACTGACATTTAAGTTGAAACATGTAAGATAAGAGTAGATGTTAGTTTGGCATGGGATGAGAAGGGAACTGTTCCAAGCTCAGTGCTATCAGTTATCACCCCTTTATATCTTCAGCATCTCCCTCTACGTGCTCTTTTTCCCTCCTCCCTTCTTCCTGACTCAACGTTCCCTTCTACTTACTGCTTTCTTTCTCTTCTCATCCCAGTTCATTGAAGGAGTTTCAGTATCTTCACTTCCTCAGCAAATTCACCCACCCACTTCTCAATTCCCTGCAGTCTGAGTTTACTCTCCAGTCCACTGAAATTACTCCTACTAAAGTTATAAATAATGTAATTATCCAAATCGTTGGACACTTCTCAGTCTGGCTTACTTGGCTTCTCTACAGCATTTGATATTGTTTCCTCTAGAAACCTTTTGTTTTCCGTGGCTTCTGTGACACTATTCTCTTGGTTTTCTTTTTTCCTTTTCATTGTTCATTCTTCATGTCACATGCTGGCTTCTCTTTGCCTGCCTGCTCTTTAAATTTCTCTTGTCCCTTTTCTTGCTCTTCATATTTTATGGGCAATCTCATCCTCACCAATAACCTGTACCTTTTATTTACATATTAAAGATTCTAAATCCTCTTTCTCACCCAGACCTCTGTCCTAAATTCCAATCCCATATTTTTAGCTGTTTATTAGACATCTCCACTTGGATGACCCATAGGTACTACACACCTAGCATATGTAAAATAAGACTGTTTTATCATTCCTCTTTTTCCCCCTTATTCCAACGAATGGTCCCATCTCCTGTCTTTAGACCAGAACCTAGTATCAGTCTTAACTACTTCCTCTTCCTCAAACCCCCTTAAGTGACTCTTTCCTATTTTATTTCATTAGTGTGTTTGAAAATAATATAATTTTGTCCTGATAATTAAAATAACCATGCTTTCTACAGAGATTCAGAATATAGAGAAAAAGTATAAAAAATAAAATAAAGCTATTCTATAATCTTGTCACCTAGCGATAACTATGGTTAATATTTTGATGTATATCACACTATGCACATATGCACATATAAATCTATTTATATGTCTGTATACTGTTTGTGTGTATGTGTGTATCAATCTATATATAATGGAATCTTACTCAAAATAGCAACTATGTTTTTAATTTAGCAGTAAATCCTATATGCTTTTTTCTATATCTATAAATAAATACTTCCTCTTTTTCTCCATTGCCTTAGTTTGAATCCTAATTTGTCACAGAGTCTATACATTTGCATCCTAACTTGTTTTTTCTACTGTTAGTCTTTTATTACCCTCAGCTATTCCTGTATAGATTCTTAGGATAATCATTCTAAAATACAAATTTTTAGTAAAATATAAATTGACAGTTCACAAAGGGGAAACAAAGCTACAAGTAAACATGGAGAGGAAAAGAAATATAAAAACATTCTTCAGCTAAATTAATATGATTTTTTAAATGATAGTAAAACTTTTCTAAAGAATGATATATATCAAAACACTTTCTGAAACTAGGCACATTAGATGACTGATTTATCCAAAGGAATATTAAGGATATATACAAAGATTCTGCAGTTAGGATGTTTATTGTGATATTGTTTATTATTCTCAAAAAAAAAAGAGGAAATAACTTAAATATATTCCTTGATCCTGAGAAATGATGGTATCAAGTGAATAGAAAATTGGGTTAAAAATTATACACAAACATTATTGTTTAAAAGACTGAGTATGTATAAAGAATGTTTAGAATGTTAACAGTATTATATATGAGTGGTAGGATTGTGTGTGGTCTATTTTTTTCATTTTACTTATGCTTCTGATTTTTCTATTTTTCTTGTGTAATATGTAATAGGAAAAATAAGCCAAGAATTTGTTTTAAAAAGTCTAAAAAATATATTTTCATATATTGCAGATAGCAATGTAAAATATAGAGGGCTCGCAGGAGGCATTTGGCAGTATCTATTCAGAGCCATAAAAATATTTATAATCACTCACGTAGTAATTCCATTTCTGGGGCTTTATCCTAGGAAAAAATATACAAAATATGGAAAAGAGATAAGTTTACAAAAATGTTTACTTGGAACACTATTTATATTATAAAGAACTGAATACTTTTGTCTTTGAAAATTATGTCTAATGTTTCTAAGATTTCTAAGGCTGAATAAAGAATCAGAAGTAAATATACAACTTCGACTATAAGACAATTGTTATATTATGGGTTACCCACTGTAGCCATTGAGAATGGTTATAAAGACTAGTATTCACATGGAAAAACCTTGTGATATGTTAATAAATAAAATTAAATACAAAATTATCTCTACAACAAAATTATGACTTCCAATCACAGAAAGCCTGGAAAACTTGGAAATTGGGATCGTGAGTAATTTTAAGAACTCACTTTTCAAACTTTTTATGGTATTATTTTAAGGCAAAATAATAAATTGAGGAAAAATACATACATCTGAACTTTAAATCCTGCAGCGACCCTTTCCCTTCCTCACTGTCTGCAAACTTTTCAACTACTTCTGCTTTATATTCTGTGCTTAGTCTATATCAAAAACTTTCAGTTTCTTCAGAATGTCAGGCTGTTTCCTATTTCTTGTGCTCTTGCTCTTGATATTCCCTTTGCCTGGAATCCTCCCTTTTATCTTTGCCTATGAATAGGTGAAATTTGTCTTTGAAAACTGTCTCACCTTTTTCTTAAGATCCTTCCCTCATGGTGCTCCCTGAGATTCATTCATTCATTCTACAGACCACTGAGTATTGGTTAGGTGTCAGGCACTGTGCCTAGGCACCAAGTGTAGTGAAGTGGGGAAGATACGTCATTAGAAATGAATTTTAAAAACACATTCCTTTTTTCAGCACTTTTCTCACTCCTCTATGTTTGTATTAGTCCGTGAGTTCATGGAAGGTGAAAACAGTGTATTTGTCTTTGTTGCTTCAGGTCCTAGCACAGCACAATAGTAAATACACAGCAAGAATAAGGAGTGAGTGGTTAACTATATTGTAGTGGTTAAGTATATTGTATGGAGACATTTTCTGAAAATGTCTGTGTAATAGTAAATATGGGAGGGGAGTAAGCTTAAAACCACTAGAAAATATGAATGTGATATGTTTATAAATTGAGATCTAAAGTCCCTACTCTCAAAATTAATTGGTTTCTGTTTCTAAATTGTCAGGGTTTGTATTGTTAATTCACTGTAACTAACAGTTACAGACCACCACAGTGTAAAAAAAATGCTTTTTCTTAAAAGTGAAGATTCATTGTTTCCTGCAATCACTGTCTAGAATTTAGTCAATTGCCGTGCTATAGCTGTCTGCTCATTGTAAGTAGAGATCAGATCCTGCCATCAAGAAGCTTATAGTGTACCTGTGCACATACATAGACTTCTTCCTTCGGTATAATGAATAGCACTGTGTAGGGGAAAATGGTTTTCTCAAGATTTTTACCGTGTGCAATTTTATTTTTTACTCTTGCTCTCCTTCTCCTTTTATTTTTTTGCTTTTTCATTGATGTGTAATACAGCTTTGTATGCATCAGTTGCCAAAACCTAAATGTATGTACAAAGACAAAAGAAAACAAGCAAAAATAACTTCGACAAAGAGGAATCTTTAAAATTATGTTGTAGGAAGTTGCTATTATACATCTTTTTGGTTTACAAAATAGAGAGAAAGGATACAGATAATATGTGTGCCTAGTAAATTATATTCTTGGCTCAGCTATCTGTTGTAAAAGCTAGATTGCTAAATATCAGTTACGGACTATATAAGAAGAGGGTAGAAGGATATTTATGGAAATCCTTTCTTTGACCTCTTCTCTCCTCAGCCTTTTCTTTTGAATGCTGGATTATATTTAATAAATCTACAGAAGTAGAGGCAGTAAACAGGAAGTTATACCCTGTGATAAAAAGAAAAAGAAAAAAACACATTTAAAAGGGGCTTTATGAAGTAAAGTAGGACAAGTTGGAAAAAGTTCAGAGGACCCAACTCAAGGAATATGCTGTGAGAGAAATACTAGTCATGAGTCAGATTGATAAAGAAGATTGCCTCCAAAGCATGTAGAATTACTCTTTTGAGGTTATCAGGAAATCATGAAATTGTATACTTTCTAATATCTATACTCAGTTATTTTTGATGATTCAACTGCATGGTCATAACAACTTAGGATATGTCATTTTTTAATATTATGCCTTGTTATTTTCTCCCCCTAAATACCATACTAGGTATATGTGGTTGCTATGAATATTAAAAAGGAAGCAGAGTCGAAACCAAAAAGAACAATTAAAAATATTGATGATGATGATGATGATGATGGTACCGTAGATGAATTACCACCAGATAGTTTAATAACACTTGTACAACCTGAACTGCCAACACTCAGCCGCCTATGGTTGGCCGCATTAAAAGACTATGCGCTTTTGACTTTACCAGCTGAGTTTGCTAGTCAGCTCCCCCCAGATGGTAAGTACTGCATTTAGAAGTTTTTGCTTTTATAGTGTTCCAAGTAGTAATTAAACAAAATGGTATTGGCAGAGTCTAGCAACAACAGTAATAATATCTTAAATTTCTGTGGACTTTAATTTGGCATTCTCTCACTCAGAGCATGTTCTCCATATTGAATCCATGAATTCAAATACGGTTTAATACAATCACATTATGGTCATTGTGCATAACCATAATGAAGTATGTTGCAGTGCTGGTCACTGTATGTGTGCGAGGACAGATGAGGAAGTCTGGAGTTTGGTAGTGAAATCAGGAAGTAAGGAAGAATGACAGAAGAGTCAAAAAGAAAGAAGAGGCAGAGTTCCAAGACTATGATAGAGAAGGAGATAAGGCTTTTAGGAGATGCTGGCAACAGTGAAGATTCATCTGACCACAGAATTGGGAAAGATAGAGGAATGTTTAGTGGTGCCAGCAGCTGCAGAGGAGAGGCTGGAAACCCTAGCATGGAGAAGAAGAGGCAGGTACTCCGGTTCAGCAGCTGCAGGAAAGAGGTTAGTTTTGGTGGCTTTGTAAGGAGGATAATCTCTTTGGTCAGAATGACCTTTCTTACATGCTATAGTCTGAATTTCTGTGTCCCTTCAGAATTCCAATGTTAAAACCTAATCCCCATTGTAACGGTATTAGGAAGTGGGGCTTTTGGGTGACCCTTAGGTCATGAGGGTGCAGCCCTCATGAATGGGATTAGTGCCCTTATAGGGAGAACCCTATACTGCTTCTTAGCCCCTTCCATCATGTGAGGACACAAGAAGGTGCTGGCTATGAATCAGGAAGAAAGCCCTCACCTGACCATCCTGGCACTCTGGTCTCAGACTTCCAGCCTCCAGAACTATGAGAAATACGTTTCTGTTGTTTATAAGCCACCCAGTCTATGTATTTTGTTATAGCAGCCAAAATGGACTAAGACAATATGTAATGAGTATTTTTAAGTTAATTATTCGTTAATGAGTGAACATTTACAATAAAAGTAATGTTTTTGATTGATTTGATTGTTTTATAGGTGGAGCATTTTATACTCCTGAGACTATTGATACAGCTAGACTTCACTACCGGAATTCCTGGGCCCCAATTCTCCATGCAGTGGCACTTTGGTTAAACAGCACAGGATTTACTTGTACAGAGTCAGCAGAAGCAGCAGCCATACCTGGTTTACAAAAACGTTCTACATCTGTAAATTTAAACCAAGCATCAGGAGTAACGCCTGGTGCTAAATCTTTAGCAGAAATTAACAAAGACAGAATGCATCTGATTTTAGGTAGGTGAGCCATATCTATTTCAGGATGTCTCACTTCTGAAAATTCTTATCTGTAGGGGAGTAAAAACTTCCTTCTACCCTTTTAGGTTCTGCATTTGGCCTAAGAATCAAACGGACATAACACAGATTTATAGGAGAAAAACATACAGATTTACTTAATGTTTTTACATGTACACAGGGATCTTTAGAAGGAGAACAAAGCCTCAATTAGACATTAGGCCCAAAAGCTTATATACCATTTTATACAAAGAATAATAAATTGTGGAGCTGTGACAAGACAAAGAGGTTCGGTCCAGGGGCAGTAAATTGTGGGACAGTAACTAGGAATATATGGGAGAAACTAAGTGAATATAAGGGTCATTTTAGTAGATTTGTTTCTACAGATCTATTTTGACATGGACTCCTAGTCTCTAGTAATAAGAATGTTTTTCTCTTCCTGATACAGGGAGAGCCCTTTTCTCATGAGAAATTTATAATCAATATTCCAAAGAGTCATATTTTGGTGTGGGGTATTCTGAACTTCTTTATATCTTTTATTTTAATGCTGTGGAAAGTTTTACATAGCACAATTCAGAGAAGGAATAGTAAAAGGAGGATTTTGAAGCACATTTTCTAAGTTGTTAACTGAATTTTTAACCTACAAATTTAATTGTTAAAAACTACTCTAAAAATTTTAGCCATCATCTTTACTGAGAGAGCAATATTGAATAATTTTCAAGAAAAAAAATAAACTTTTTTTCAACAACATATTTTCTTTTTACTTGGCACGTAACACATTGTCCCATGAAAAAATAATAAAATGCAAAGTTAAAGCAAACTGGAATAAATCTTAATTTGTAATTGCATTATAGATCTTATTTTAACATGAAGAATTTATATATTCTAATGAAGCTCTTAGCAATGTTATATTTTCTGGGAGGGAAGAGGAACACAGTTGGTAATGTAAAATTAGAAAATTCATCAGTAGATCTCATAAGTGAAAATATGACAGACTTTCAAACCAATGACTGTAATTACCCTTTATGTAAATTAAGAGCAATTGTTATCCATGATAACCATGTGGATATGAAAATTTTTTGGCAACCATTTAATGAAAAGTAATTTTATAATTTTCATAAATTTATTCTTAATGTATTATTTTAAAATGTCTTATAAATAAAAAATTGAATATTTTGTTAATCTGATGATCTGGACGCTCCCCTTCTTCACCTCCAATTTGATTCTTAACCTAAATGAAAAGCGACAATCTATGTTAAGTTGGCTGCTTCTTTTGGAAATCATTTTGAACTCTAAGGCATTAAATATATGTTAAAGTAATTTGTGAAAAAAATAAATAGAAGTAGAGGAAAAAACATTGGTGTGAAAGCAACAAAGAGTTTTATATTGACAAACATGTGTTTTTATTTTGCAGGTGTGAGTATACAGTTCCTTTGCTCCCCGAGACCTGAGGAGCCTATTGAACATGTTACAGCGTGTCTACAGGCCTTACATACCTTGCTAGATTCTCCTTATGCCCGAGTCCATATTGCAGAAGACCAGGTGCAGTGTATTTCTATAATAATTAATTGAATGCTTCGTTTTCATCATATTTATCTTAAATCTTATATACGAATAATATATAGTAATATAATAATATTATGTAGTAAGTATTCAGGATTTTGGCTTTATCTAAGATTCTATACTGAATGTTGGATGACTAGGAACAACTAAATTAGAGATAGTCCCTATATTTTGCTTTGTTTGTTCATCAGTACACAAGTAAAACTAAAAATTTAAGGCATGGCCTCAGTCCCACGTAATGATTCTACTAATAAAGGGCTGAAGTAATTTATAAGGGTTTTAAATAAATTGTTACTTTTAAATGTTTGAGGAAGTTTTATCTCTGATTTAATGAATATATATATATTTTTTGCGTTGGTTAAAGTACTCATCTCAAGAGTTTAATGATTGACTTTTTCTAATTTCTGTGTGTAATATTTAGAGTACTTTATCTATGTTATTGGTGGGTTTGATGTGGAAGATTGTGAATAAGAAGCTTAAAGTGAGTGGTGAAAGTTTGTGATAGTTGCTGAGATGAACTGGAGGGGGACTTAGCAGAAGTGCCCAGAACCTCTGGTGTACACCTCTCAGGTACTCAGCTTAGGTTGGAAATCAAACTTCAGTGTCACTGGGCTATAACAGTGCTTAGTCCAAATAGAATAAAGAAATAGAATTATCATTTTTTAATACAAAAATTACTTAAGTGTATAAATAACAAACTAATTTATTGACTGAAAATGTGTTGGGATAAATATGAGCATTTTCAAGATTGTTATAATGTTCTTATTTGTGACATAGTCCCATATATTAATTTTAGCTACTAAACTAATTTATTTTTAAATGTATGTTTTCTTAGGTTTTAATGATATAAATTCATCCTTTGACATTAAAACTAATTAAATTTATCTGTATTAATTTATAATAGCTGATTGGTGTTGAGTTGCTGAGTGTTTTGCACCGCCTCCTATTGACTTGGAACCCACCATCTGTCCAGCTGCTGGTTACTGGAGTTGTACAACAGATAGTGAGAGCTGCTCAGGATTATTTGCAAGAAAAAAGAAATACTCTGAGTAAGCACTGGAAATCACACTAACTTTGAAGTAGATCTTATTTGTAGTCTAAATTTTTAAAATAATAATGCCAGGAAATTTTTAAAAGTTATCATACATTGAGAAGATTTGCAATTCACTTTACTTTCATTAGAAAGAACCAAATGAAATTGCTAATAGTCAAACATTTTTCACTTTCAAAAGTGTCAGCTTCATATGGTTCAACTTAACATATGTGTTGTTCCTATTATAAAATACATTCCTAAAAAAAACTAAAAAAAAATTTCCAAGCAAAAAAATGGATTTTCCTTTACTTTTAAGAAAAGGTAAATAAACAGAATTCTAATAAGGTAAAAAATTGTTCTGAGAAAGATGTATCAGTTGCAACTGAATGTCTATTCAGTTGTAAGTTTATTTGAAAGAATTTTTCAAATATACTTACTGTATAGTTTTATCTGCTTTTTTTTTTTTTTTTTACTAAATTTCCTTTTACCCAAGATGAAGATGATATGGATAAAGAGTCCTGTCCTGTGTTAGGAGAAGGAGGTGACAGCGGTGGTCTTATTCCTGGAAAATCTCTTGTGTTTGCAACTATGGAGCTGTTGATGTTTATTTTAGTAAGGCATATGCCACAACTCAGTACTAAGATGTCAGACTCCCCAAGTCACATCGCCACGAAAACTCGACTGTCAGAAGAAAGTGCTCGTTTGGTGGCAGCCACAGTTACCATACTCTCTGACTTACCATCCCTTTGTTCACCTGCTGGTACGGTATTGAATATGCATTATATTACAATAGAAAAAATGAGCTTGCTTTTTATTTTAAGTGCTATTATGACTTATTTTCCTCTTCAATCTCCAGTGTTAAAGAAGAAGTTGGTCTTTTTTAAGAGTTTGTCTATCTTTAGGAGCCTCTAAAGATTAAAAAACCAAAAACCCAAGATGCTCTTTTCAGATACATTTCAGACAAACCTCAGCAAATAGATAGAACCACAGCTGGAGGGAAGACATTGAATGTTAGCAGATAGACACAAGGTGGAATTACAAACCTTTAGTTTCTGACGTGGTTGCCACACTTGAGCAACATTGACAAACTAAAGAATGTGAGAGGAGAGTGACAACCAACTGTAAGGAGTAAGTAAAGAAATTCTGGCTGAAAAATATAATAGCTGTCTGCAGATGCCTGAAGAACTGCTGTATGGAAAAGTAGACTTCCCTTTATTTAGAAGGTAGAGGTAACATCAGGAGACATAAAAGTAAATTTCAGCTCAGTATAAACCCGCATATGTGAAAATAATGATTTCTCTATCATTGAAGCTTTGCAGGTAGACAGCAGTGGCTGCATGGGTGGGTGGTGAAGGGAGTCTTTCATTAAGTGGGAGGTTGAATTCAATGACCTTAAAGTTCTTTCAGCTGAAAATTCCATGATTCTGTCATTTCTTCTTTGCTAACCCTATAGTCTGTTCA
Organism: Pteropus vampyrus; assembly: GCF_000151845.1. Lineage (NCBI taxonomy): Eukaryota > Metazoa > Chordata > Mammalia > Chiroptera > Pteropodidae > Pteropus > Pteropus vampyrus. Next base: position 87,010 of record NW_011888981.1, read on the forward strand.
TCGTTGTCCTGGCTTGGTTAGGCTGACTTTACACTGAACATTGATTACATACATGTCTTAAAATTGCTACAAGATTCACCAAGTTACTCACGCATTTCTCAAAGTACACGGTAGTGTTTTCCTTCTGTTTTTCTATCTTCTTTCCTCATTTTCATTATGAAGGGTATGAAATATCAAATAGGTAAAATATTGGAAATAATAAAAACAAGGCTGGTTGGAAAAAAAATTCCGTCTTTTTTGAAATAACTTGATACTTTCTTATTTTATTTTTTAAACATCGAATTATAATGATAGTACAGTACATTTTGTTAAAAACAAGGAAAAGAAATAATATTAAACCATAATCAATTGTAAAAAAAGTATAACAATTGAAACAACTGTAATATGGGAACTGAAGCAGTTATGAAGTAATCTAATTTGTTTTTATTTCAGGGTGTATGACAATCCTGCCCACGATTCTGTTTTTAATTGCAAGAATATTGAAAGACACAGCAATAAAGTCTGCAGATAATCAGGTTCCTCCTCCAGTCAGTGCAGCTCTTCAAGGGATTAAAAATATTGTGACGCTTTCAATGGCCAAAACTGAAGATACTCAAAAACAGTGGACAGCTCTTATTCGTAGCACTCTTGCATGCATCCTGGAATATTCTCAACCAGGTAACTTAATCAGAGTTTAAATTTTTTTAATTCCTAGAGTATCTTTCCCTAATAACTAATTAATTGAATGAGCTTGTTAGAAAACTACTATATAACACTGAATCAACTCAAAGAGGTGTTTTAGTCACAACTTTCAGACATCAGCTTTAGTGCGCTTCTGGATGTTGATTCTAAATACCCTTATCTTAGAACTTAAATACATGTTTGGAGGTTTTCCATGACCCCATTATTTCCTGAGCACTTCCTTACTTTCTGACACCAAGATGTAGCATACACATCTTTATTATCACTATTACTGAAGTCACAATTTAAAAATAAAATGATGATTTTTATGACAAAATTGCTCGCACTATCACAAAAGCTGAATTAGAGAGATTGTTCTCATTTCACCTGGATAATATTCCTGCTATGGAGTTCTAAGGATTTTAACATGTATAACTTAGGTTATTGTACATTAGCTAAATCCTTTGAATTTTACATCTCTTTTTATACTTCTCAACCATAGTATTCTACCTTCATTATGAGTTAATGTTAGCATATCAAATGTATATATGTTCATAATCTTGATAAAGTACTGATTATCATTGGGTATTTGCAGTTGCCAAATTAGCCCAGATTCATATATAACGAATGTTGATAAGTTCAGCTATAGAAGAAATGGAAATCACGAAATAGTTCGAGTCTCTTATATATTCAATAGTATTGTTCTTTGGAATAAATGTACATATTTCATATGTTTCTAATTATATGCTATATTTCCATTAGGTTAAAGTTGTATTTGCTCCTAAATAAGTGATTACGATAGCAAGAAATTCTTTAAAATTATGAGAATAATGTTTTCAGGAAATTGTGCACGATTTTTTTGTTTATAGTTGTGTAGAATTTATAGGGTTTTTTTATTTACTAAATAGGAAAGTGATAGCACTAAGAAAGTCTACTTTGGATTTTAAAATTATTTAGAATATCTTATCAAAATCATTTAACTTTGTTGGAAAGAGAATATTTGGAAATGTTTGATTGGCCTAACCTCCAGAGAAGTTAAGTGACTTTTAAGTAATTTTATTTTTTCATGTTATCTTTTATATTTAAACAAGCTTTCCATATTAGAATTCTTATTAAGATTTATGCCTGAAATTTTTTCAATTAATATTCTACCATCAAAAAAAAACACAAGGAAAAGGGACTTAAATACAAGATTTCTAATGAAGTTTCCTCGGTATGAATTCTATTCATAAAGTTGTTTATGGACTGTATCAGATTGAGACACACACTGCTATCAGTGTTGTTGGGAGTAGAGAGCGTTATTGTTTGAGATTGAAATTCCAAAGCATTTTATAAACAGTACATTGCTTTCATTTCTCATGCATTTCAATATTTCATTATTCATCTATTTCAGAAGATTCCATGCCTATCCCTGATGAAGTAAGCATGCTAACGGCAATTGCACTCTTCCTGTGGTCGGCTAGTAGTGAAATAATAGGAGTCCAGTCATTACAGAGTGGCTGCATGAACAGATTTAAAAATGCATTAAATTCATGTGACCCATGGGTAAGTTTTACTTAAAACAAACATGGAGGTAAACATTCCACTTTATCAGGAAAATTTCGGATTGATTCTTTACAATGTACGATAAATCAAATGGAAACCTAAGTATTTACTCTATGGCTTTTAAATAGAAAAGCTGGAATAAATCATCGATTTTAAACTTCAAGAGAGACTTCTATATGTACATTTATTTACATATGCAAAAATTTTCCAATGTCTAAATTATTTGGTTAACCCTGGCTGACATTGATGGAGACTTTACATGAGTCTTTGGTTTTATTTTTCACTCTTAATGAGACCAAGGGCATTGAAGGATACATTTATTTTATTAACATATTTTAATGAACTGGTTGGAAACTCTAGTTTTTCTAGAAAATAAGTTTTATTGTTTCATAATGTCAAAATGTAAACTAATGGTTCTCAAACCTACTGCACATCTGAAAAAAAATCAGTTAAGTAACATGATTCCTACATTTGACTGCTGTCTTCCTGAATCAGAGATCTGTATTTTAAAAACATTCCCCAAGTATTCATTTCTAGCAAGGTTTGGCAGCCTCTCTTCTACCAAAGTGCTGAAACAGTTTTATTCCACGATTTGTCCCTTATGTTAATGGACCTTCCTTTCTTCTTTGTTATTTTTTAAAAAATTAATATGAAGTCTTTCTAATCTAAAATGGAGCCAGTGAGATTTTACTTTCTAGGCCTGGGAGACTTAAATTGGCATAAGCAGTCATTTCCAGGGAATGGAAAAGGATTTTAGGTATCTAAGCAATATATTTTTATAACTTTGTTTGACATCATTCAGATATTAGCCTTCCTTATTAAATGTGTTAAGTTAAAGTGAGAGGGACAATTATAAATTAAAGAATTTAAAACAAATTAGAATTTCTGGTTTCTGGCTTCTTCCATGCTATAGCAATATATGAATTATGTAAGTGTGGTATTTAGACAATTAACATACAAGGAGTATTTATTTGATTAATTTATTTTCAGTTAGTTTTATTTAGTTAGCTTATTAGAAGTTTCATTATTCTACTTCATTTCTATAAGTAGAAAGTTGCATTAATTTGTCTTGAATTTCTGTTTTCATTCTGCAGTATCACATATTTTGAGTTTAATCAAGATGCAATGTGATTGTATAGTAAATCAGAACTATCACAAATGTTAGTTAATAAAATGATTTTCTTGTATAGGTTCAAGCTAAATGTTACCAGCTTCTCCTGTCAGTCTTCCAACATTCCAATCGTGCCCTTTCAACTCCCTATATCCATTCATTAGCTCCAATAGTGGTTGAAAAGCTAAAAGCAGTTGAAAGAAACAGACCAGCCAGTAACACAGAACTTTTAGCTGTTCAAGAAGGAATCAAAGTTCTGGAAACATTGGTTGCTCTTGGGGAAGAACAGAACAGTAAGTATTTTCTTAGAAAAGCTCCTACTCTAAAATGAAGATCTGCATTATATGTAAATCTTATTTGATATTTAACATAGGCCATTGCAGCAGTACAAACCAAATCTAAGGCTAAATGTCATGCAAAAACCAAAAGTAGATGGTAAACATTTATTATAGGCAAACCAAAGGTAAAAGGTAAATATTAATGGAATATGAAAGCATTCATTAGGAGGATATCACCAAATGAATAAAAGAATGAATGTTTGTGATATTTAATAATTTTAAAATGCTAATTGCTTATTTTACTTCTTAAAAGTCTTGCTATTGTACTCAATGCCTGTATTCTGAGTGAAGCAGCTTATTAAAAAAAATCAAGAAACCTTAATGATGCTTATTGTTGATATATCTCACTAATACTTAATACTACAATAGTTATTTAGATATATATTATACAAGATACAGTATTATATTATACTAAAATATGTAATTATATAAAATATAATAATATGATTCTAAGAGGGTAAATTTTCAGCTTTTTAATTTATCACTCAACTTTGTTTACATTAGTTACAGATGTTAATTTTCATTTTTAACTTTATAGTATCCATTATAGAGACAGGCTGTGAATGTTTTCTTACCCAACATGACCAAGGTTACAAGCTAAAAATGTTGAATTAGACTTGACTATTAACTCTTTATTATTTTTATTCAATCGATTACTCAAAACTTTTCCTATCTTTGAAACTTCTCTAAGATTCAAGAGAACCTTGCTTCCTATTCTTATAAATAAAAAACTGTAATAGTTTCCTACCAGATATTTCCCATCAGATTTACCTAAGACAGTTTTTTCTTTTAGCTGTGTAAGACTTTTAAGTAGTTTCCTCCTGCATTACTGTTTTCACTCTCCTCAGGTGTTTTCTTCTCCCTTCTTATACAAATCTACTAAACTTATCTCAGATTTCAGTTCTTCAGGAAATGTTGCCCAATTTCTCAGCCCACTCTGATCTTTCCCTTCATGCAATTTCTTTGGCAGTTATAATCAGCCATATTTTATGGCTTTGTTACTTTACAATAATCATTACAACTATAAAATCCTAAAGTATTCCTCAGCTTCGTGAGTCTTTTGATGAACTCTATATCTCATATACTAACTAGGTTTTTTAGCACTTAGCTCTCTAATTGTTCTATGTGTTATATACTCTTTTCGACTACGTAATGAAAGCTTTAAGTAGAGATGAATTGTATCTTTCTTAAAATGTTTAGCACATTTCTAGATACTTGATGGGTATTTAAATAATTAATAATATATTTTTCCAATAAATTATATTTTAAAATTATTAAAAGAAAAACCTTACCTTTCAGTCTCCTGATGAAAACCTTTTCTGCTTTAGTAGCACAATTTACTGAAGATAATTTCATATTTATTTGATAATATACTATTATATTTTGATTATGGAAGTCACTTCTTATTATACAGTATTAATATTCCATGTGAGGGAACATGAGCTAAATCTAGCCAATTGAAAGATTTACTTGGGAATTTAAAAATATCAGCTCGTTACCTTCTTCTGAAATTTTAACATGAAAAAAAAATTCAATAGTTAAAAACTTGTGAGTGATTCCCAAGACAAAGGGTGTATATGTGTTTGTTCAATCATTTAACAAATATTTATTGAGTGCCTTACTATGTACCAAGTACTGTTTTAGACACTGAGGGTTCACTGTGAAATAAAACACACAAAGGTCCCTGCTATCATGGAACTTACATTCTAGTGGGAAAACGCACAATAAACACCATCCCCGTCTTAATTATGTCTGTATCTATTTTATATATAGATATAAAAACTATACATATATTGTGTAGATATATCTATATAAAATTTTACATAGAGGTAAAAATGGATATAACTAGGTATAACAGTGAGATGCAGACACGAATAGGTGTTATGGAGAAAAAATACAGCAGGGAAAGAGGAAGTTCAGGGCCAGAGTGGATTTGGGGTCTGGAAAGGCTCCACTGATTGTTATCACTGTCTTTGATGACATCAGTGTGTATTACATCCCGCATTCTGTATCAGATGTTTCTTGCTCCCCTACAGCCTTGGCTTTAATCTTATCTATTGTCATTCTACAAAAATTAACATAAACCAAAGGTGGAAAAAATGTACTCAATGTTGATTATAAGACACACACAAGTATATTATCACATTTAATATATATATATATGTATATATCAGCTTTAATGAAATTTATATTCCAGAATGGAGTTGTTAATATGGGAAGACGGATTAGTAATAAAGGAATAAACCTCCAAATAAATCTTTTTTTAGGGCTTTGAATTTAAGTCAGCCAAACATGGGTTCTTGTTTTTAACTCTAAGTTTTATATATTCCTTTATTTTTTGAAAGGTTTTTCACCTCTCTTACTATAGGTTTTGGGGGATGGTAAAATGGGGAAGACTTGTATTTCTCTTTAAAAAAGAAATACCTTGTTTTAGTTAAATAATGGTAAATAGATGCTGTTCAGGTTTTTGTTTCCTGTTTCAACATCGTATTCCTTAAGGAATGTCCTTAAAAATGTATCTCACGCACAAGATACATGGTACCACATGGCACTTGTAAAGTGTTTATTTCTTTTTAACCTTTTAAGCAGTATTTTTTAATATAACAATATATATGTAAAATAGACAATCTTAAGCCTGGTTTCCAGCCCTAACATAGTTTGGACATTTAGTAAATATTTAATAGTTATTATGAGTTATTGACATCTAAAATAGATTGCATGTTTAATTATGTTATATTATAATTCAGACTACTATGCCTAGCTTTAAAAATAAAATTTATTACAGTTTTCAGATTCGTGATCATCTTCCGATTAATTTTGGTATTTGCAGGGGTCCAGTTACTGGCTCTTTTAGTTCCCACTTTGATCTCTTACCTACTGGATGAAAATTCTTTTGCCTCAGCAAACACAGCTTCCAAAGATCTTCATGAGTTTGCACTCCAAAATTTAATGCATATTGGACCTCTGTATCCACATGCTTTCAAGACAGTAATGGGAGCGGCTCCTGAGTTGAAAGTACGTTTGGAAACTGCTGTTCGAGCAAGCCAAGCCAGCAAAGCTAAAGCGGCCACAAGGCAGCCAGCCCCCACCGTACATTCTGCACCAACAATTAAGCTAAAAACAAGTTTTTTTTAATTTGCTATTCTATTCATTTTTATTTATGTTGTTAATTAGAAGCTAATAGTGATAGTCTGTTTATCATTCTAGGCGATGGATTTTACTTGATTTGTATATTGGTATTATATGCTTCCAGGTAGGTTAAGTGAAGTAATGCTCATGCTGCTTTCTGGTTTTAAAGGAGTGATTTTTTTTTTTTAATCATGTGGTGATTGTGCTTTTTTTCCTCCTAATAATGTTTATCTTTTATTAATTATTTTTTTTGAACACCGAGCCATAGTCTTTCAAATTTAAATGCTAAAAGTGATTGTATCATGTAGTTGGGCCACCTATTGATATTGTGAGGAAAAAAAAAGGTCAATATTCAGCATCTGTCATGAAAAAATTTAAGTTTTGAAGTAAGCAAAATAATGGAAAATGTCTGTTTTGTGGTATATATGAATAAAGTCACATTTTCTTAGCATTTCTCAAAATGTTCTTACCTTTCTAATAAGTCTTTTTACTTTCATATTAGATTACTAAATTATGCTTGCATATATTTTAGTCGTTAACTAAATTAAAACTTTCACTTTAAGTCCATTAAAATGTTTCAGATGTGGAATAATATTCCGCTTTTTTTTTAGTAGCCAAAAATGTTAGTTATGTTTTATAATTATAGAGCCTTGAGTTCTGGCTATGATGGTTAGTTTCATTCATCAAATATTTATTGAGTGCCTGTTGTGTATAAGGCATCAAGCTAGTGCTGCGGGGCATACAAAAATGAATTAGTCATAATTATAGTTACGCCATTTTCCAATGCAATGGGAATTTTACCACATCAAATAGATAATTGATGAAATGAATGTTTGCCACAGTGTTTAGCAAATTTTAAATACCAAGTTTTATCATACAGTGTTACATAGACTGTATTATCAAAAGTAAGAAACCTTTCTGAACATTCCAAATGTACACCTGTTTATTATCTGCTACCTTCACTTATTCTCTCATACCCTAACTAGTTGGCTGCTCAGATAGCCTTGTCTTCCTTCCTTATTCAGTCCTTAAGACCTCATATAGGTGCGTTCTCTCATTTATTTTCTCACTGACTTTTATTTCTAAAGGATTGATTTTTACATTTCAGACTTGCTTTTCCAAAATTATTCTCCTTGGTTTTTTTTTTAATATAATAGTTTCATTGAGATATAATTCACATACCATACAATTCATCCATTTTAAATATACAATTCGAAAAATGGTTTTTAGTATATACGCAGAGTAATACAACTATCACCACAAGCAAGTTGGAACATTTTCATTACCCTTTAGCTATCATCCCACACTCTTTCCATTTCTCCCTAGCTTTACATTACCACTAAAATAATTTGTCTCTGTTGAGTCTCCTGTTATGAACATTTCATATAAATGACATCATGTAACATGTGGTCTTTTGTGACTGGCTTCTTGACTTTATGTTTTTAAGGTTCATCCATGTGGTAGCATACATCAGCATACTTCATCCCTTTTTATGGCTGAATAGTATCCCATTGTATGTATACCATGTTTTGTTCCTCCATTCAATACTTGAATGTTTGGGTTGTTTCCACCTTTTGCCTGTTTGAATAATGCTGCTGTGAACAATTGTTTACAAGTTTTGGGGATAGACATATATTTTAATTTCTCTTGGGTATACACCTAGGAGTGGACTTGTCTACTCAACGGTAATTCTGTTCAAATTTTTAAGGAACTACCATACTGTTTTCCCATTGTTCATTTCTTGTTTCTTGCACACATAGCCACTTTTCACCCACCTGTTTATAAAGTATGTGTATTTCTTCCTTGGCTATTTTTTCCTGTTCTTTGTGCCTCCCAGGCTTTTCTCATAATTTCCCACTTCACAGTAGACTGCATCATGCATTAGCAATGATTCTGTTTTTTTCTCCCTCTTCTCTCCCTCAGTCTCTCTCTGCCTCTCTTCCCCACTCCCAGTACAACTTTATACTTATTCTTAACTCTTCTACACCATTTACAACTTTACTTCTAGTTTTCGAGGATTATATCTATAAAGTATTTGTTTGAAGAATTATATTTTTAAATTCGTTTCACTGCTCAAGCCATGAGATTTTTCTCAGCATGAGTAATCATATTTATTTGATTAAGAACATCACATATCAAGAAGGTAAAAGGAGAAGCATCATGATAACCAGTGGATTCTTTCTGAAGCTTAATCTGAGCAGTTTTAATATTATAAGAAATAAAATATCTTCTATTTGCTTGCCAAGTTCTTGTTAATCAATATTATACATTTAAATTCTCAATTTAATTGGAAATAATGAAGCTCTGAAATCAGATTTCCCTGTTCTAAATAGGTTCTGACATCAGGGAGGGATAGAACTTTGGACAACTAACCTTTTGGGGCCTTCAGTTTCCTCATCTATAAAATGAGAGAAACATTTACTAGGTATTCTCTCCATGATCTTTTGAACATCTAAAAAGTACATATATCTATATATTTATTCGTTCTTTTAATCAAGAGAGTGAATCATTGGCCAATCCTTCAATATTGGTATATAACATTATTTAGTCTAAGTAGTTTTCACATGTATAAAATTGCTATCACCGTATGATAGTATAAATACATTAAATCCAGATAGCAGTTAAAATATTGCAGATTATCACTTTCAAGAGCTGCTATTTCTGTTGTGTGCCAGGCATGTTCTAGAACTTTAATATCCATTATTTCTTTTTCATTCAAACAGTGCTGAAGAATAGATATAATTAGTCCAGTTTTCAAAAACACATTTAATTATATGAATTACTATGCCTCACATTTTCTTCATTCTTAATTGGAATTTTCAATTGTTGCCAGAAGTGATTAGAGTACAGCTATAAATGATTTTTCTTGCCTTAATGCTTTCCCTTAGAAGGATTATTTTAAAAACTTGATTTAATCATTACAAGCCCATTTATAATTCTAAAAGCTTATGAAATAATTATTTATGGATGTCACAAAATTTTAAATAAGAACTGCATGTCTTAATCATAATTTAGAAAAATTCTAAGTTTTTGGTGCTGTCATTAAACAAATGTGAGAACCATGCATGCACAAGTGACCAGTACAACTATTTTTTCTTTTTCTTCGGGAGAGTTTGTTCACAGTCTTGCTGTTCTATCCACAACTCTGTCTTTTTGCCATTAAATCAGAGGTTTCCATTTCAGATACTGTTTTTCTCATACACACATACTTCTGTTTGCCCCTTTCCTCCTTGACTTTCAATGCTAGTCAAAAGAATCCATGAAAATTTAAGTGAGCTTGTTTTACTTTTCCAACTTTGAAATTTAATTATCGTCTTTTTAAATTTCTTCTTTGTTTTTTGGGGAAGCTACTTTATAGTACCATTATAGACTTAGCTGTTACCCTGTGCTTGGGAACTTGGATTCTAGTTTTTACATTTTGATAAATAATGCTGCATTTGACTTTTTAAAAAGGAAACTTTGTAGATTATTTCCTTGGGATATTTCCTTACAAGGGTTATAAAAAATATGATAGGTTTAATTTTTATATGCTGCTGAATCTTAGAAAGTGATGCTTTTTGAAATAACAGATGTGAAAATGAAACGGTCGTTTTCCAAATTCCAAGAAAACGCTTGGGAGTGCTCTTAAATCTCCACAAATATTTTGATATACCTAAACATGTTTTTAAATGGCATTTTAGTAGACTGTAAATCATTATGAAGCCAGTAAAAAAATTATTTAATAGTTGGGCTGTTTTTGGTAAATATATTCTTGTTCGAAATAAAGACGACAGTCGTACTGTACACATGGTGGGACCTCAGTATGTGTGTAAGGGGCAGCTGAGAGAATTGGAGGGTCACCTGTGGATGCCACATGTCAAGGGCAGTGACGAACTGGTGTGTATCCAAGAAATGACATTGAGGAACTGGGGGTAAAAAGGACAATATGATTATTAATTTTCAAATAGGAGGGCCAATTAACAGACCACACCAACAGGTCAGTGTGTTCATATAAGTGGTTTGCAATTGAAGTTAAAAGAAGAATTTTCTAAGAGCTATTAGAAAATGATTGCCTTGTGATAATGCATTACTTAACACTGGACATATACAAGGAGAACTTGAATACCTGTTTGTTGAAGACTTTGTGATAAGATTCTCTAATGCTATCTCTTATCCATTCATTGGACAATTATGGGACACCTACTGTATGCCAGCCATTGGGAATATAATAGTTAACAGTCAAGCAGAGAATGTGCCATCATATGTTTACATTCTTCCTAGAGAGAGATATAAAACACCTACAGGTTGTGCTAAGCAGAGCAAGGAGTGGTAAGATGTGTGATATGATAGAGAATAGTAAGCAGGGATTCCTTCATAGAGTTGTCCGAAGCCCTAGCCTCTCTTCTGCTCTTTAGAATTGCATATGTGACTACCTACCATTAATTGTCTCAGAAACTCCTCAAGCTCAATTAATTTAAAATTGAACTCTTATCTAACTCCTTATCTAACACCTCCTTATCTAATACCTGCTTCTCAACTATGACCTCTCAGTAAACAACACTTCTCTTTTATCCTGATGAGTAGCCATATGTAAACCGTAATATCATCCTTGACATTTCCCACTTTCTCCCTCTCTGTTAGTTCATCACTATGTCTCCTAAGTATCTTGTCATATCCCTCCATGTTTTGTTATTGACATTAGTATCATCCAAATCCAAATCACCACATTTGATTGCAGTGTAGCAAAGTGGTTGGTGTGGATGGTAGGGTCAGTGTACCTGGGTTGGAATCTGGCTCTGTGTAACCTTGGGCAAGATACCTGTCCATACTTGTCCTCTTCTGAGAACAATAGTAATACCTATCTTAGAGAGTAGCTATGGATTAAATGAGTTAATAATTGCAAAGGACCTTGAAATCATGCCTAACCCTTAGAAAACAATTTAGAAATGTAAACTAATACTATATTTCCTGAACAGAAACTGAAATGATCTTACTAAATGAAAATCTGATACCTTGCTGAAAAATCTTCAGTTGGTTGCCTTATCAGTTCCTTAAAGTGACCCTCAAGCCCCTGCATCATCTGGCTCCTGCCTACTATGTGTCATTTTATTTCATCTGGTCCTATGGCCATATGTGGTGTCCCTACCTGTCAAATGAAGGTAACATCTGTACTTACCTCACAGGGGTGTTGTAAGGATCAAGTTAATGTATACAAAATGCATTATTTTTATTGAGTAAATGCTCCTAAGTACTGACTATAAAAATGTTATTACTTCTTGTTCTTTATATGTCAGCTATATTGGACTTCTTTTAAGATATCAAATGTACTATGTACTTTTTTTCCTAAGGTGTTTGAATTTTTCTTAAAAGACTCCATTCTATACTCTTGCTCCATGTTCAATCATTACAGTCTCATAAAAATGTTGCAGCATTAATTTGGGTTTTTACCATAAACTAAAAACTGTATTATTTGAATGATCTTTTTCTCCTATAATGAAAATGGACATATCGGCTCCTTAAGCTTGAATACAATCAGCTCATTGGTTGTAATGTTACACATTATGAGTTCACGTGAAAGTGTCTCTGAGCTGGGTCAAACCACTCCTGCTCTTGTTACTTCATGTCCTGCAGCTGAGGGGAAATCTGGGAAAGGAGATAACATAGATAATGGTAGAAATTTCCATTACAAGCAACAAGTGCAAGTGCTAAAATTAACATGGATTGAACAGCAGTAGCATACTGAGGGCCTGCACAGGAGAGGGAGAAAAATGTTAAAACTTGTTTGAAGAAAGTTAAGAATGCATGAGTCTCAAAAATTAAAAATGTACTGGACTTCCTTAACCTGATTTATTTTTCTTGTTTTTCTGGCATAGTGCCCAGATCCTCCCCCCAATCCCCCATGTTCATAAAAAAAAAGGACCACGTTTGAATTCTTTTGAGAACTGAATTTATGTTAAAGGACTATCAGAAGGGAGTTGTTTGGTGAGGGGAGGTGTGCTATTCTGAGTAATTCAAACCTAAATGAAGATTGGGCGTTTTCTGCTGAGAAGAGTTTCCACCTGGAAACAAGTATGTCTCTGTTGCATAGTTGGCAGGAATAACCAGCTTATAAAAATGTCCTTCTCTCCCCCCCACGCCCCAGTTATTTTTATGTAATGAAGATTACATTAATTGTTTGACATTCAGTTCCTGCTTTAGAAATGGGGGCACCATAGTTATTTTAAGAGAAAAAAGAAGTAAAAGAATATCTGTTGAATAGAGCTTTCATTCACTGGGTATTTTAAAAGAGAAAAGGGTAAGGGATGGGGTAGATGGGGAAAAAGGAAAGGAATGTGTTCAAAACCAGTTTATCTTTGCTTAGAGAAATAGAATCTTAAGTTGATCACCATCAATATTCCAAGAAAAGTCTTGCTACAGCTTCAGAGCTATATTATTTTAGTATCCCCCTGTGTTAGATATTTAGATTTGTTAAAACAATCCTTATTTTAGATTTTAACTATTTTTCTAAATATTAGCCACTACAAAATTAAAATCAATTTTAATTTCAGAATTAAATTTTGTTTAGTTCGTTAATTCAAATGAAATTTAATTTTAAAATTAAAATTATGCAACTCTAATTTTAACCATACTCTTCCAAAAAAAAAAAAGTAATAGTAATAATAATAAACTATAGAGGCTATATTTCCATCCTATCACAAGACTATGATGTAGATTTAATTTCTGAACTCCCAAGAAAACTTTCAAGTTCTGAAACTCCTTCACTTTCCAACTTGTGATTGTCCCAAACCCAGTCATTACCAGACTTCGAATCTAGGGAATAAGTTTGGAGGCTAAGGAACCATAGATACAAGGACTGATCCCATGAAGCAGAGTAGATGGGAAGGAGAGAGTAATTAGGGAGTGGGCTGATGGCACCAAAGGTTGATAAACACTAGGCTTTTGCATATTCCTCTATGAAAGTTCCATTTATCCTAGCAGAGACTGCTCTCCAGTCAAGTGGTCCACTCTTTTTTTTTTCTTGGCAGAATTCTGAAAGCCATTTGGTTCAATTTGAAGCCTTTTCTTTGAGCAGTTAAAGAATGAGAGACCCAAATAGTCTTTGTTTTTGAAGCTTTTTTAAAAAAAAAAATAGCTACTCATTTTAATGAAAAAAAAAAAAGAACATGAAGTATTTGCCATTTCATAGCACATAAACCAAAAAATAGCAAACACTCCAATTACCAAAATAGATATTAGCATGTCACAATTTTTCACTTTAAACTGGGTACACCGATATATAAATCAACATTTTGACAGCTGTTCTTTGGCTTAGAAAGGAAGCCTTATTTTTTGTGTCACAGGCTTTATTAATTATGAAGTGAAATAATCAGGAAATCAGCAACATCTTAAGGTCCAATGCTTATTGGTCAGGCATAGACATTAATTTTTTAAAAGATTATTTTAACTGTTGAATTAAAGTTCTGAATAGGGAATGAGAAAGGAAAAAACAATTATTGAGCCCCTAGTATTTGTGAATTTTACAGGTGTTATTTCAGTTATTCTCGTGAACTCTTACAATAATAGCTATCGTTATTCTGTATATACTGTATGTCAGGCACTATGCTTGGGGATGTACATTTCTCTCATTTAATCTTTGCAGTAACTTTATAAGATAAATATTATTCTCATTAAAAACGAGAGCATTATGGCAGAAAAAGGTTAAACCATTTGTCTAAGATTTTCAGATTTGGGAAATTATAAATGTCATGTTCTTTCTGGTTATTAATCTTTTCAGAATTTTTTTTCAAATTTAAAAACATTTTTGCTGTAGTGTTTGAGAATGCACATCAAGAGGGGGCTTCTGGGATGCCTGAAATGTTCTCTTTCATGATCTGGGTGGCAGTTACATGGAAGGATTCAGTTTGTGAAAGTTCACTGAGGTGTTCACTTACCACTTGTGAGTGTTTCTGTATATTACATGAGATATAGTGTTTACTTTAAAAAAGTAATTCATACTGAATACAAAAAATGTGAAAGACAGATAAGCACAAAGGGGAAAAAAATTCACTGGTCTTTTGTGGTTCCATACAAATTTTAGGATTGTTTGTTCCATTTCAGTGAAAAATGGCATTTTTTTTCCATTCCAATTAGATTATTTATTTTTCTCTTTTCCAAGACTAAAAATGCCAGTGTGTTCTTCAAATAGCTTCCTATTGGTCTCATCCTTTTCTTTATCTGAACCAGACATTTTCTTGATATAAAGAATTCTGATGTATAAGTCATAGGCATTATCTTGTCTTTTTTTTTTTTAATTAGTTAATTAAATTTTT